>NC_060273.1:99279678-99579678 GCF_021613505.1 Equus quagga
AAAAAGAATTTGACCAGAACTCGGGAAAGCCAGTTGTCGAAGGGTCTGTGACTGGTGATGACAGAGCACAGGACCCTGGAGCCCTGAGCCCAAGGCCCTAGTTGCCACTAACTCACTGCGTGACCTTGGGCAAGAGCCTTCCTCTTTCTGGCCTCAGTTTTCTCATCTATAAAATAAGAAGTTACGTCTGAATGTGCTCCCACTGCCTACAGTTCTGTGTCAGTCTTTGGCATTCCCACACCTCTGTGGCTCATGCTCAGGGTGGTCGTGTGTTTGTCCCGTATAGATATTCACTGGGGGACCCCAGAAGACTCAGAGAATTGTTGGAATTACAGGTGCCTCTGAGGACCTCTCAGGAATGATGACAAGTGAGCAGTGCTTTCCAGTCGTGTGCTCAGTGGCAGGCAGTGTGATACCACAGGGACGGATGGTGCTCAGCCACTGTGAACTGAGTCACGTGGGCGTCCAGTTCCTGGAGACTGCAAATGAGAAGGGAATTCACCTGCAGAGAAAGAATAAAACAGTAGCAACGGCAACTACCACGCCAAACTCCACGTTTAAGGTTTGCTTTTGAAAAAAAAATTGTTATATGTTAGTCGTTTTAAAAGTAATAAGTGCTCATTATAGGAAAAGTCAAAACACAGAAAAAACTTAAAGATGAAAAGAAAAATCAAGTATAATCCTACCATCTAAAAATAACCACAATTTACAGTTTGATGTTTGTTCTTCTAGTCTTAATATCTTTATACTTTTCATTACTAAATTGGTATTATACTTTATGCACAGTTTTCTATTTTTCCACTTATTCCATGGCATTGAAGAGTCTTTAGATACTTAATTTTAAGGATTACAGACTATTCCATTATATATATATAAAAAAAATTTCCCTGATGATTCTAATGTGCAGCCAAGATTGAGAACCACTGCTTGGAGGCAGCTTGACTCAAGGAAATCCAACAGGAATGGGAATAATTTTCTTATCATGGTCAAAATATTTCCTATCATGATCCTACCATTGATCAAAAAGAAAAATAAATTGAGGGAGAAACATATAAACACATATCTATCTATCTATCTATTTATCCATCCATCCATCTATCTACGGTATATTCTATTCACGTACTTAAAAAATTAATGACAGGGCACACAAAATGCTCTCCAATAAATAAAACAAAAATAGGTTAGTTCTTGTATTGGTTTATATAGTTTATATATAAACTTGTATTTGTTATAGAGTTTATGTAGTTCTGGTATTCACTGTAATGAATTTCTGCAACTTAGTGTCTTAAAACAATGCAATTGTTTTAATCTTACAGTTCTGGTGGTCAGAAGGCCAAGGTCAGTCTCACTGGGCTAAAATCCACATATCAGCAGAGCTGTGTTCCTCCTTGAGGCTCTATGGGAGAATCTGTTTCTTGCCTCTTCCAGCTTCCTGAGGCCACTTAGATTCTTTGGCTTGTAGTTCCTTCCTCCATCTTCAAAGCTAGCAGTGCAGCATCTTCCAGTTTCGCTCTCTGACTCTGAATCTCCTGTCTCCCTCTTATAAAGACTCTTGTGATCAGATTGGATGCACCCAGATAATCCTGAATAATATTCCCATCTCAAGATACTTAATTTAATCATTTCGGCAAAGTCCCTTTGTCACATAAGGTACATATTCACAGGTTCTGCAGATTAGGATGTGGACATCTTTGGGGGGAATTATTTGGCTTACTGTAGTTCTTTGATAAGTTACAACAGTTGAAGACACAGAGGGAAGGGAGGAAAGTCAGAGGGAAAGGAGTTAGGGGATGAGAGACAGAGAAGGCCTCCCTTGGGCCTTTTTGTGGGTTTGATCACACTTTCAGCTGATGATTTCTAAAGTCATCTTTAAACAGGCCTTGCTTCTGAGCTCCATAGTAGTAAATAGTAAATATTAGTAGTAAATAGTAAAATTTCCAGTTGTCCACCGGACTCCTTTACTTTATCCCATACAGTTTAAGTTCAACATGTCCGAAAATGAACACTTTCTTCTTCCTCCCACCTCCAAAGTTCTTCTTGCTTTCCCCCTGTCTCCATTAGTTACTTACAGCCCATTCAGGTACCCAAGTCACCCCACTGAAATCACCATCCATCTTTCTCACGTCACACATCTAGTCACTAAATTTGGTTAAATCTGTTTTCCAATCCTTCTTAAGTTTATAGTGATAGCCTATAAGTAAATCCGATCCAAGTTGCTCCACAATTAGCTACACTGATGCAGAGATTTCCTCAAAAACAAATCTTCCTCCCATGGTTGGGAGGAAGTAGCTCCTGCCTGATTAAGGGATAAATAAAATCCTAAGCATGGTACCCAACAACCTCTCTGATCTGCCCCCACTCATCTCCTGCCACCCCCTCAGAGTCCAGCCAGTGATTCAAACACTGGAGCCAAAGAGACTTGAGTTCAGTTCTGGCTTTGCCCCTTGATAGCTGAGAATTCTTGATCCAGTATCTTAACCTCAATTTATACCAGTTACCTCATCTTAAGATAAATTCAGTAATGGTGCTTACATTAAAAAGAGATAAGAGAATTGAGCTAATATATGCAAAGATGTCAGTATGATGCCTAGTATATCCTATGTGCCCAATGAATATAAATTCACCACATATATTTGTATGTCACTTATTTTGATACATCATAATTATTTGTGTGCTCATCTGTCTCCTACATTAGACTCTATACTCGATATCATTTGGTTCAGAATCCCCAGCTCTTAGCCTTGCACATAGTAGGGTGCTTCAGAAATGTTCAAACGAGTGAGTGGTGGGAAAGCTACAAGTGGTAGAGCTCTAGCTCATTTTCTGCAACTGGTTTTTAAAATAAAACAAGTACAAAAATATTTGAAGGTAATTGACTATAGATATATTGTTATATTTTGTCAAGAGAGTGTTTTAACTTTCATCTAATGTCAGTAAACCCTCTAATTTGTCTTCCTAATAAGGTAGTAGAATCTCATTTAATTTTCTAAAGATGGGAAAACATTTTAAGAATAAAAGCACATTTTTTTGGCTTTTGAAGATAATCTCATTTAAAGATTTTTAAAGTCAGGTATCACTTTTGCAACCCAGAGCACAAACGTGGTCACCTCTTAGGATTTGCCTTCCTGTTCAGAGGCACTTAAGCTGAGAACCAGAGGCAGCTGGAAGTTAGAGGCTGCCACCTTGTGCTCTAGTCAATGAGAGAGTGGTCAAGATTTTATTCATGTTTGGGAAAGAATTGGTTTTGTTTTGATTCTACTTTTAGGGATGACAATGTCAGGTTAATTTAGTTAATAGATAATTTTGTATGATGACAATAGTATGTATAAAAAGCCTTCTGTCTCTTGTTCTAGTTGTCTTCTTATTTATTTATTTTCACAAAAATTAAAAAAACCATCATGCATAAAAAACTCACCGTATCCTTATCACATATTTCAGGACTTACATACTTTAAGATTATTACATAGAAGTAGATTTCATAGAATAGCTGCACAGTATGTTATTTAACTAACAATTACGAAAATTTATTTTGGTACCTCTGTTATGACTATGGAATCGTCAGTCTTTTCTAGACGTTTAGCACATGTGCTTGGCGTTATCATACATTCCTCTTTGGTCACTTGCTAGTGTCTTCCAGATCATCTCCTGTGGGTTTCGAGCTGTATAACATAAAAGGAAGTATAATCGAGGTGGGAAGAAATTCAGGTTGTTTGTTTTCCTGCCGCACTCCTGTGCAGGGGAAGTTTTATCAGGACAGTTGCCTTTACATAAGAACGATGGTGTGGGACTTGCACCATAGAATTAGAGTTCTAGATGACATCCGGGACAGTAGGATGAACTGACGTATGCCTCCTCCCCACCATAGTCACAGTTGTTGAATGGAGGATTTCAGGTTAGACATACAGTGGAATGGAGCGAAGCTGCGTGTGTGGGGAGGGCAGAGGGCTGCGTTAGTGGAGAGTGCCGGTCTCGATTCCTCAGTGCAGGTTCACAGTGTAGGGCCAGGCAAGGCGCTGCACAGACTCCATCCACACGCCTTGCTCGCCTCTTGCTCCTTTGAGCCTTTCTCCCCGTCTCTAACTTGGCACAGGCTCTGATTTTACCATCCTGAGCGCTGGAGATCAGAATCTTCCAGGGCGGCAGTAAACACCTTCATTTATTCCACACAGCAGTCTAGCACCAGGCAGCAGATCCTCCCCATTCGTGATGGGAGTTTATTTTCCCAGTGACTTCTGAGCCTGGGACTGGGCTCGGGGCTGGTGCCACGGATGGTGGCCTGGCAGTAGCTTCGTTACCACACTGTGCACGTGCACAGACTCATCCTTCACGCTCACAGATCAGTCCCGCCTTTGACATTTAGACGGCAGCCATCGCCTCGCAGCTAGAGCACCACACGGGTCTCTTTGAAAAGGTGATTAATTTGCTGTTCTTTCGCGTCGTCTGAGGTCTAGTTCGTGTGATACTTGTTTCTCTGACAGATAATCCAAGACGGAGAAACCTTGAAATAAATATTTATTAATTTCTGAGTACAAGGGCACTGTGTGCTCATTATAAAAACCCAAATATCCCAGACATCCGTAATGGAGAAAATGAAACTTGCCTATAATTAACCCCCCCTCCCCAAGAGATCCCAGTTACCGATTTGGTGAAGGAGCCCCCACATTTGGTCCTCTCTGCTGATCCTCACGTTGGCTCCCACAGTGTGGTATGTGAAATACTAGTGGGACATATAAGAGATGATTGTAGTGGGTATAGGGATGAAAATATTTTAATATCTTGCACTTATTTTTCAGGTGTATCAGAAAAACATACTCGCATATTGAACTCAAGATTTCTTGGATGTTATCACTTTTCTCTTACGATACTTTTATTTACATAAAAAATATTGAGTGATTTTTAAGATACAAGTAAATAATAGCACAAGTCGTATACAATATGACAAAAATTTTGAAGTAGTACCCTAATACGACCCTGAAGTTGAAAATTTTTACAAATAATTATCATTGTTTTAAGTGAAATAATTTTGTAGTATTATTCTATAATAATTGTTTCATAGCATTATTTTTCTGTAATTTTCTTTCACATAACTATATTGGGCATGTTTTTGTCTCAGGACATATTCATTTTGGTTGTTTCAATAGGTGTATAGAATTCTATTCATTGATGTACCGAAAGTTACTTAACTTATAAAATATGATAGCCATATGGTTATTCTCAATTTTTCATTATCATAATCCATGCTACTGTGAACATGAGCTGTGTACATGTATTTTGTGTGTTCATACAAGTGTTTCTACAAGATTAATCCCTAGAAATGAGAGTGATAGGTTAAAGAATATAAGCATTTACTACTTTTTTGGATATTGGTAAATTCCCTTCGAGGCTGCTATATGAATTTACATTCCTACTGGCAAAGCAAGAGAGTGCCTGTTTCTCTACACTTGACCAACACCAGACATGATCAGTCTTTTTAATCTGTGTCAGATTGAAGGACTTTATGGGCAGTTCTATTTCTTTGTGAATTGCTAGTTTACCTCCTGTGCCCATTTTGCTTTTAGGTAGTTCAAGTTTTCTTTTATGTCCCTCACTAGAGTTTTATAGTTTTATTCATAAAACTCCAGTATATTGTTATAGTTAGTCCCAAAGAACTCCTTTAAATGTCCCTAAGCACACTGTAGATTATTGTAATTCAGGTGGAACTAGAGAAGCCATCTATAGAAACCAGATGGTTCTCACTGGGTGAATTTATCTGATGTGGTTATCATATTTCAAGAGATGGGTTCTAGGAATTTTTGCAATCATGATTCTATCAATATATGAAAAGGTGTCAGGTTTCTAGAGCTGCTTTACCCAAACTCTGTTCACAAAAGTCTATTGAGGGGGCTGGCCCTGTGGCTGAATGGTTAAATTTGCATGTTCTGCCTTGGCGGCCCTGGGTTTGCCGGATTGGATATTGGGCGTGGACCTACACTCTGCTCATCAAGTCATGCTGTGGTGGCATCCCACATAGAAGAGCTAGAATGACCTACAACTAGGATATACAATTATGTACTGGGGCTTTGGGGAGGAAAAAACAAGAGGAAGATTGGCAACAGATGTTAGCTCGGGACCAATCTTCCTCACACTCACACACAAAAGACTATTGAATAAACTAGAGCATAAAATAAAAAACCTGCTATAATAAATAACAAGTACCAATACAGAAATAATAAGATATAAATGCAAACAAACATTCATGGAGCACCATATATGCCAGGCACTGTGCTAAATGCAGAAGATACAAAGGTAACTAAGAAGTGGCTCTACTTTCAAAGAGCTAATCTCCTGAAGGAAGAGACACACATGTATACATGTAATTATGATAAAATACTGTAAGTGTTATTTTGTGCTGTGCAGGGCAGGGGTGGGGACAGCACAGGGCAGAGTTCTCTCTACCTTCAGTGACATAAAAGGATGGTTATCAGGAAGGCTTCAGAGATGAGGTGTCTGAGATGCGGTCCTGGAAGATGAGGTGGGAAGGAAGCCTCTTAACAAAGGCAGAGCTGTGTGAAACGGATGGAGGTTCCAGGGAGCCTCAAGGGCTTTGGTGTGACTGGGGGAATGGGTGGGCTCTTTGGGGACAAGCTGGGGTCAGACTCTGGAGGGTCTTTTATGTCATCAAAGAGTTTGAAATTTTTCCCGCAGCAATATGGAGCCATTGGACCAGGCATTAAGTGGGGCTGTAATGTGGGGGATGTTTGAGTTTTAGAGAGACCACTCTGACTTCAGATGGAAAACGGAGCGCTATCAGATTGTCACATGGATGGGTTGTGGTGATTTTGGGGGAGAGAGGGAGCAGAGCCCAGAGTCTTCATCTGGCTGGGTGGTAAGGGCATTAACCTGCCTAGACAAGTGAGAAAGACAGCAGATTTTGGGGAAAAGATAGTAAGGTCCACTTTACAGACTGAACATGGGGTGCCTCTGGGAAGCCCAGGGGGAGAGATCCATCAATAGGTTGTGTGTTCCCAACTCTCACATTCATTCATTTGGTGAATATTTACTAAGTGTGTGCTACGTGCTTTGCATGTCAGATTGAATGAGGTACTTCCAACCCCCAAGCCACATATTTATAGACAATTGCTTTGCAACTTCTAGCCATTCCTTAGGTGGCTCATATCCTTAACATTTTTCATTTTTCCAAGTTTTATTCTCAACCTTGTATGACCACCTTGCTGTTTCCATGAACTGACCACCTGTAGTTACAGAAGAGACAGAAGAGTAAACTCATTCATTAAACTTCATATTTTTACATTAGAATTTCATATTTTCATTTGTCTGTTTCAGATATATCATCTGGAATAGATGTACACATTTTCCACTTAAAGGCTTTCATCCCAGACTGTTAGAACCTATATTACAGATTTTCAGAATTGATCTGTGTTGAGAGGTATTATAAAAAACAGACACCAACCTAAACACCCAAGGAAAACTCCTGTATTGTTTTCATTATAAATAGTAAGATTAAAGATGACAAAATCTACCGTTGATTGTGTACCTATTATGTACCTGGTCTGTCAGGGACATTATGTTTGCTTTACATGCATATATTATCTAGTTCACACAATAACCCTGTGGGGTATATATTGTTATTAGCATTTTATGGAGGAAATTTATCCTCTTCATACCTTACCAGAAGCTCTTTCACAAGATCTTTTGTGGGCTCATCTTTCTCTGGACATCCCTTAAGTACTGATATTTCCCAGACCATTCTTTTGTCTCTGTAGACGCCTTCTCTGAGCAACTTTATCTGCTATGTGCCTTCACTTACCACCTGTAGGACAAAGATTCTCATGTTCACATGTTCTGCCGAGATCTCTGTTCTGAGCTCCAGACAAGTTAGCCCAGTGCCCACTGGTCCCCTGCAGTTGGCTGTGTCATTGGCACCACAAATTTAACACATCCCAAATTGAACTCCTTGTCTTTCCAAAATATGCACAGGCTCCAGGAGTCCCTTTTTTAGGAATGACATTGCTGCCTGTGCCAGAAATCTGGAAGTTATTCTTCCTCCCTTCTTTCTTACTCCTTACATCCAAGCTTTCTCCAGGTTCTGTTGATTCTGGTTCCTAACTCTCTCTCACGCACACCCTCCCCTCTATTTCTCCTCTGCCGGGGCCTTAGTTTGGGTCCTTAACATTTATCACCTTGATCGTGGCAACAGCCTCCCAACTGACCTCTTTCCCTGAGTCTCCTTTTCCCTCCAATTCTTTCTCTACAGACTTGTGAGATTGAGCCTTCTAAATACAAAACTCTGATTCTACCTTTTCCTCTTCTGCTACATAGCTGTCTGTGATTCCCACAATTCACTCCAGAGACATTAGGTTAACAAGTAAGCCTTGTTTCCACCTGATTTTCTGTCTGGCTCTTTCCTACCCACCACTTTTCAACCACGTCAAACTTCTTGCATGTCCTCATCCTGCTGTGCTCTCTTATCCTTGGAGTCTCCCTATGTTTTGCCCTCCATCCTGGAACATTCTTCTACCCGATTGCTGCCTAGCCCCTGCTCCTCCTTTCGTGCTCAGCCCAGAAGAAGGTGCTGGGAGGCCTCCCTCTTTGGGTTCCATGAGGTGCCCCTCTGCTAAGCAGAGAGGGAGTAGATCTTGCTCACCATTGCAACCCCAGCACCCAGCTGGTTTCCTGACATATAGTAGATGATCAATAATTAGTGAATAATTTTATTCATGAATGAGTGGATCCAATAACTCAGGTTAAAACCAGATCAGCCTGCCTTTGAAGTTTCAATTCTTTCTATTCCTGCTTGACTTATTTAGAATCTTCTACTTTACAGTCTTGCTTTGGACATAATAACAGCAGAGGGTGGATGGGGTGGGAAGGAAATGACATCACTATGCAGTGTTACATTTTAGAATGCAGCAAGGCACTCTTGACCCAATTTTAGATGATGTTGCATTCCACTTGGTAAAGCTGATGAAGAACTGGATATAGCCCTAATCCCGGATGCAAATCTTTCACAGGAACCACATCTGGACTTCCTCTCTGGGCGTAGCAGTAAAATGGACATAGAGTCATTTGAGTACTTTCAGGGAAATTATAGAAGGACTTCAATGTAAAAATTAATACTGAAGATCATTTCATAAAGTAAGAGGGAATAATGCTTATTAGAAAAATGAAAGTCCTGTGAGCAGCCCTGGAGATGGACTAGGAATTAGTGCTGCAGCTGCATTTTGAACCAATTATAAGCTAGAAATAGAAAGCAGAGGAGGAGCTGCTAAGAGACTATCACAATAATCTAAGCATGAGTTCCTTAGAGAATGGGACTGATGCTTTAGAGGGAAGAGTAGCTGTTTCTGACTTCAGTACACTGAATGATGCTCAGCTTCTGACTGCCATGTTCTAGGAGGAATTGGCACCAACCCATAATCAATGGTCCTTCTCTACCTCCTTCAGGGATCCTTCACTATTTGGTCTTTTCCTGCTCTTTCCTTTTTCTCTCTTCCCAGCCCAACACACTTTGTATAGAGAGCTTTTTGGTGCTGGTATTTATTTATCTTCTTTGGCCGTGTAAAGTGCTTCTGCATTTTTATAGCAGAGGTGGCTTTAGACAGATTTGTTCGGCGAACAGTAAGCTGCTTATACCCAGCCACTCTTTTACTTGTCTTTGTATCCTTAGTGCCTAGCCCAGTATTAAGTGGAACTGAAGCAAAAGGTTAATCCATGTAGCTTGATTTAAAACAAAAGATTAAATTGACAGGTGAGAACGCAACGAGGAATTATTTCAGTCACAAATTTTGGAATTTGTGCACATAGGCAAAACCTAGAAGTTCTTTAAGTAGGTCCAAACATGGTGAGACAGAAATTATATAAGGAACTGTTTGGAGTTCTTTAAGGTTGTGTCTGAATCTTGCCCCAGAATATACAGAAATCCACGAGAGAAGAGATGTGATAAGACAAGTACATGATCAAGTGTCAGGTGAATTATGCAGATGCCAGTTACTCCAAGTTCAGGACTGAGATCATTCTGGACTGCATTTAAGGGAAAGGATTTAAGCTAGACCAAGAAGAAGGGATAAGATTGGACTAAGGAATAGAAGTTGGTGACAAAAAGGTATCTGAGATTAGGAGTAAAAACAAATGCTTTGTGTGACCTTAACCTTAACCAATAGCCCAAGAGCACAGATATAAACAGGCCAAGCAGTCTTTGAAAGGCTAAAAAAAGTAGGAAAATGTAGTAAAATTTGATGGACTTTCTCTTTTTAACTTTCCAAACACAGAGCATGAGAGATTTGAGCATTTGTAAAATGAAAACTTTTCATTTTCATTTTCTGGAACATTCCAGAATGTTCCAACACAATGTATCAGCCAGTCAATAGTTCTCAGGGACTTTCCCTTTTTCTCTGTCTAGTCATTAACTCTGTGAGAACCTAAGTGTGTCAATACAGGTGACAAATTTGCTGTTTGACTCTAAGAGTAATTTCATATTTTATGCTGTATGTGCTTATTATTTATCATTCTCATTGTACCTTTTTTTGGTGTCTTTCTGGAAAAAACTTACTTAGTTGAGAGAAAAATCAGTGGGTTGTTAAAATAAGAGAATGGATCAGATTTAGTCTGTCAGGGCCTGGTCCTCTTGCCATTCAGGGTTGGAACTGCAGGAGGTGCTGTCTTTGAGCTGTGATCACTGTTGTAGCTCACAATGTGCTGCCGGTGTGTTGCAGAAGGCCCCAAGAAATGGCTCATTTCTCCCCCTTTATGATGCTATATTACCCTCAACACAGCTTCTGTCAACTTAGAGTCAAAAATCATAAGTGCTTCTTGATGTCCCTTCAGAAGGGGACAAACAAACAAACAAAAACCCCCCAAAACCTGCAGTCTGTGCTGGTGTTTTTTGAGCTTTTTCTTTTCACCCTTTGTTTCACACCAGCAACATTAACCATCACTGTTTTTTAAAGCCTCCCCTTTCCAACAGAAGAACCGTTATTCATCCTTCTCCAGGAATGAGATGTTTGTGAAATGCCTTGCATTATAGTGACCATTCACCTCCTTACCAGAATACTATGTTATCTTTCCTTAAATCTAAAACTTGCACCAAGAAATCACCCAGTTCTCTCATCATACAAAGCGTAACAATGGGCATTCTGCCCTTGGTTACAGAATTGTTCTCTGAAAGGTGTCTCCTAAAAGACCCAAGTCAAATTCACAGAATTTGGTTCTGCAATAGGATGACCTGCTGATTTGGTATCAAAATCTAATTCAGTGGCTTTCAAACTTTATGGAGCATTAGAATACCCTGGGGGGCAGGGGGCCATGTTAAAACACAGATGGCTGAGCCCCACCTCCTGAGTATCTAATTCAGTAGGTCTGGTGTGGGTCCAGATAATTTGCATTTCTAACAAGTTCCCAGCTGCTGCTGCTGCTGCTCTGGGTACCAGACTTTGAGAATCAATTATCTGATATTCAGATCTCTGCTTGTTGCAGAGACAAATTCAGAGTGGTTTATGATATCTCAGTAAATTTAAGACTTCAACTCCAGGAATGTATTTTGATGTCTTCAAGTTTGTAAGATCTGAAAATTTTATGTAATTCCATATGGGCTCTCATGGATAAAGACCATGGTAGTAACCCAGCTGAATGGTCTTTAACACCTGTGGGAATTCTTGGCAATATTTCCTGGTGTCTCCCAGAAGGAGGCACCAACACAAAATTATGTTCCCTGCTAGTCTCAAATCAGAAACTGGAGTCTGTAGTTGGATGGAGATAAAGGGGTCGTAAGTAATATATGGAAGCAAAACCCTTGCAAAGAATGCCTAAAACTTGGAAACAAGTCCTCTGAGAATGAGAAAAACTACTGTCCAGAGTCTGTGGACTTGTCTTCTAGGAATGGGCTGCTTCTGGTGTTAGACCCACCAGCTACAACCTGCTGATCAAGTATTGTGTACGAATTTGAGAGTTGATCAAGCTGGCTTGGTAACGGCAGACAACAGGGTGGGACAGCTCTAAACCTACATATGACACTTCAGAGAGATTGACATGACCAAAACGATTAACCAGAAATAGCTACTGGAATCACTTTGTGTGACAAACAAGGACCAATTGTGGCTGAGAAATTGTCTCAGTTAAAGTGGGATGGGAAAGGGAGTCTGACTTAAGACAAAATGAAACAACAGAGCCTGTAAAACTGTAGGTCTAGGAAGTCGATCATTAGTTACTTATATTGGAATATTATTTAAAGCAAATAAATGAAGTTTTAGACATAATTGGAGCTCTTTTTAAAGGTCCTGAATGAGTTTTTTAAATTCTAAAAGTGAAATATATATTCTAATATGTGCAAAATATAAAATGAAAGCCCCAGCCTTACCTCATCCCAAATACCATATCTAGGGAAGAGTGTCTTATTTACTATCTTTTAAAAGAAGGTATAATTCCCTGAATCATCATAAGGACTTTGGTATTCCTCTAATGTGAGAGTGAAGATCTATGCTGCCTTGTTTCAGGAATAGCTTCCCGGGAAGGCTCTCCCCTCCTGTGGGGCGGGGCAGCACACCACAACCCTGGAGACTTTGTGAGGTTCTCCAGTAGAGGCCACATGCCCACCTGTTGGGGACCGTGGACATGGCTTTACCTCGCCTTATCATTATTGAGAAAATAGTGTTAACAAGATCTAAAATACTACCTGCCTTTGCACCTGTCTTCTTGACGTTCCTCCTGTTTCAATGAGGTTTTCTGCTTCTGTCACCAGTCAGCCCATTGACTTTTGCTCTAGATCCCATTCTTTCTTACCTTCAATGCTTCTGTTACTTCTGTTGTCTTCTCAGTCTTCTGCCAGCTTCCTGCCCAATTTCTCTGCTTCCCTACTGAGCCAAACGTCTCAAAGGAAATGTCTCCTTTCTCCATGTTCTCTTCTTTCATTCACACTTTGACCCATTTCTAATCTGGCTTCCACCCCACCGCTTCATGTTAACTCTTTGCAACATTTGACACAGTTTACCACTCCTGCCTTCCTGTAGTATCCTTGTGTTTGTTATCTTCTACTGCCTACCCATTCATCCCAGTTTAGTGGCTTAAAATAGCAGACATTTATTATCTCACCCAGTTTCTGAGGGGGAGGAATCTAGGAGCGGCTTATGTGGGTAATTCTGGCTTTGGGTTTCTCCTGAGGCTGAGGCTGTAGTCGTTTGAAGGCTTGACTGGGGTGAAAGGATTCATTTCCAAGATGCCTCACTCACATGGCTGTTGACTGGAGGCCTCAGAGTTCTGCTGTGTGTCTTTTCACAGGGCTGCCTGGCTGTACTCACGACACAGCAGCTAGCTTCCCTTGGAGTGAGTGATCCGAGAGGGAGAAAATGGCCAAGACAGAAGCTGCAATGTCTTTTTATGACCTAGTCTCTGAAGACACACAACATCACTTCTACTTTATTTTATTTCTTAGCAATGATTCACTAAGTCCAGCCCACATGGAAGGGTAAGAAAACTAAGCTCTACCTGAAAAGAAGAGGATCAAAGAATTTGTAGACATATTTTTAAAATCACTCAACCCTTGTCTCTTGATTTTGTTTATGCCATTCTCTTCTAGCTTGTCCCTGTCTTTCCTGGCTGCTCTTCACCTCTGCTGTGCCAGCCCGCCCTTCCACTTCTGCCCGGTCCTCATAAAGTTAAGAGTTTATCAAGATTCAACCCTGGGCTCTTGTCTTTTTCCCTTTTCTTTCTTCCCCTTCTCCCATTATGCTCTCTCCTTCTCCTAGAAACTTCAAATACCATCTATTTGACAATGCTCCTAAGTTTCCACCTTTAGTCCTGGCCTTTATTTAGATATTTAGACTTATATACCTATTTACTTCACCTCTGTAGTTGGAAAGATTTTACATTTCTAAATCTTTACTCTTGGTCTTCAAAATCTGCTTCTCCTTACTTTTCCCCATCTCTATAAATATAGACCTCAATTCACTGTTACTGAAGCTAGTAATCTGAGTGTCATTTTTTATTCCTCCCTTTTCCTTACCACCACTATGCAACTATATTCTTCCATTTTGAAGATTTTTATTGGATCATGTTTCCTCTTTATCCTCTTGCCCTTCATTTTTCATTCCTCCTTCTTCTCTTCCTCAAGCAACAAAAAAATTTAAAAAATACCTCATGACCTAAACAAAGTGATTTTTACATTCCTGTTTAGTTTTTATCTTGTATGCTTCATTTTATAAATTCCTTTGCCATAGTTTACACATAACTTTATGTTCCACATTCTTTCCTTTTGATTTAAACAAAAAAATATAATTTATTGTCTTGCTTGGTTAAAAAGTCTAAGGGAAATGGCTGGCTCCAGGGCTCCAGAATGAGTCTCTCTTTCTCCATCTCTCACCTCTGCTTTCTTCCTGTTGATTCTAATCTTGATTAGGCTCTTTCCATGTGTGTGTGTGGTCCCCAGAAGCTCTGGGGCTTAATCCTCCCAGCTATGTGAAAAGCAGCTTCCTTTTATTGCATTATGGTTCTTCTAGGTTCAATTACATTTTACAAAAATATTGTTGATAATTTTAAGTGAGATTATATTGGTAATAGACTTGCTGAATTTTAGTTTATCTAAAACATGTCTTTATACTTAGTTGAGTCAACTATGGTTTGACAGCTTTGGAATATTATTCCACTGGCCTCTACTTTCTGTTGTTGCTATCCAGAATTCAGCTGTCAGTCCAATTGTCATTTATTTTGGGTAATGTCTTTTCTCTCTGACTGCTTTTAGGATCTTTGCCTTTGTTTTCCTACTACTCCACTGTGATAAGGGATGGGGATGGAAATAAAGGGGTAAGCAAACCAGTAGATATAGGCTCAGGCTAGAGGAGGCAGCAATGTCAAAGAGAAACTTATTCCAGCATGAATCATGCAGCAATCTTTGACCTTAAGGTTCTTAAATTTTCTGAGCTGATTGAATGAACTATTGGAGGAAATTGAAATAGAGATTTAGCTTGACTGGGAACTAGCAATAAACTTTTGTTTTAAATCGTTTTTGAGTGTCATTTTTAGGACTTTACTAAGAAATCACCACAGTGTGTTTTCTTTTCATTGCTTTACCTAGACTTGTGTTTTCATTTATTTGACTCTAATTTGCATTATTTATGCAAGAGGTGTACTTTTTAAAATCCTTGGGATCCTTATGAATAGACTTTGATATTGAGGAGACCCATAAAGTAGCACTAAATTATATATCCTAAAAATACTTTATATTTCAGACCGGACTTCCAGAAACTCATTTCATCTATTTTTTCCCCCTAAGGTGCAAGGCATGGTTAGAGGATTCCTTTTTTAAATGTCTGTAAAAAAGAAAATTGTTCCCAGTCTTCCATAATTTTCAATAGATCACAGATCTTACCAAGTTCTCCTAATATCTAACTTATTTTTTTTCTGCTGCAATATCATCTCTTAAACTGTTATCACTAAAAATAATCATGTTCATATCACTCTTATATTAGCCTTTTATCTATTTAAAGGAAGCTACTGAATTTCCCTTGAGCTTTTTCTTTTCTAGGTTAAATAAGCCCCATTTCTTTATATTTTCCTCATGGGGGAATGTTCCCTAATCATTTTCATTGTTCTTTCCTGGACCCCCTCCAAATTTTCAGTATCACACTTCAATTGCTGAGCCATAAACTGGGCAATTAATGAAACCTTGACCCTTGCTGAGTGGGAAGGGAGGCTGACCCATGGTTCTTACTTACATGGCTAATTATAGATCCTGTGCTATCGTGCAGGGTCTGTTCCCAAAGAGGAATAATCTAGTTCCAAGCAGCCAAAAAATATCATTTCTTTCTTCAGAGCTTTAAAAATGCCTCCACTGGATTGGCTCAACAATTGAGCATTAAAACAATGAATATTTCTTACAGGAAGGCTGAGAGGTTTTGCCAATGAAAACTAGCACCTTATTTTAGGTTGATTTCCTGGGTCATCCTTGAAGCATTGCATTGCTTTAGGTGATAGACATCTAACATGCTTAGGTGTGTCCTTGTTTACTTATTTTAGCTCCCATCTCCGTATTTGTTTTCTCTGAAGTCAAAAAAAGAAAGGAGGTTATGGCCTCTTCTCTATGCCTGTTTGTCTAGGACCCATATGACATCCCCCTCATCTCAGTAATGCACCAGGCCACTGGGAGCTTTGCACAACAATTATATTATTTCATTTTTTACTATCCTGACCAATGGATCTGGAGATACTTGAGGTTTTCCTTGAATATTGGGGTACTGGACACTCTGGACATTGGAACGCTCCATAGCACCCTTTCCTCAGAAGAGAGCTCTGAAATGGCTGGGTTAATTCTGTTCCCTCTACACTCAGCAAGTTCTCCATGAGGCATTAGTCACTTCACCTCCTCAAGGGCACTGAGAATTGGGCATAAGTATAATTTTATTATTCCTGACTAACCAATGCATTCTCTATATTGACTACTTTTAAGAATAAAACAATGTTAATCAAAACAGTATGCAAACACTGGTCACTAGATTTATTGGAAAAAATATTGACCCTGTTAATTCAAGTTTAAAACTGACAAATACCTCTACATCTAGCAGTGGCACAGTCCACCATATCCTCTGAGGGTTAAATTCCTTGCTTTCAACTCTGCTCTGCGTTCCTGCTGTTTTAGCATCTTTGTATTTCTGGAACTCCACGTCTGACACTGCTGGTGAGATTATCTACAAACAGCTGGTAAAGAACATCTGCTTCGTAATTTGAATGGCTTTCTTTTTTTGATTAGCTAAAGTTCCTCATTTCAGATAAAAAGCGTTGTTATTGATCTTTGGAATGATTCTTCTTTTAGCAGAAGCTCATTGTTGTTGAGGGAGAAGTGTGGGACAGTGTATAGGCATTATGAGAGGATTTAATTTCTTTATCCCTTTTTTAAAAAAATGGCTATGTTTTAGAGTGGTTTTGGGTTCACAGCAAACTTAAGTGATAGGTCAGAGATTTCCCGTATACTCCTGCCCCCACACATGCACAGCTGCCCTCACTATCAACATCTCTCACCAGAGTGGTATATTTGTTATAATTGATGAATCTGCATTGATACATCATTATCACTCGAAGTCCATAGTTTATGGTTTGCTTTTGGTGTTGTACATTCTATGGGTTTTGACAAATTTATAATGACATGTATCCACCATTATAGTATCATACAGAGTATTTTCACTCCACCTGCTCATCCCTCCTAACCCCCTAACCCCTGGTCTTGCCTTTTCCAGAATATCATATAGTTGAAGTCTTACAGTGTGTAGCCTTTTCAGATTGGCTCCCCTCACTTAGTAATATGCATTTAAGGTTCCTCCATGTCTTTTCATGGCTTTATGCTCATGTTTATTTATCCATTCACCTGCTCAAGGACATCTTGGTTGCTTTCAAGTTTGGGCAATTATGAGTAAAGCTGCTATAAACATCTGTTTATAGGTTTTTGTGTGAACATAAGTTTTCAACTCATTTGAGTAAATACCAAGGAGTTGGACTGACGGATTGTTTCATCCATTTATAAGTCTCATTTTCTCCCATGGCAGATAGCTAGCATATGTTCAGGACCTACTAAGTGTCAGAATTTTCAATAGATTTTGTCATTTCATCCTCATTACTACCTTGTAAAGTTTTTTTTTTTAATACATGAAGAAACTGATACTTAGAAAAGTTAAGCAATTTGCCCAAGGAGACATTTGAGCAAATTGAAAGTTTAAACAGAGAAGCTTCTAGTCCCAATATTCTTTTAATTTCTCTGAAATAAACTAGAGCTGGAAGGGATCTTACAGAGGGATGCTCTGAGCAGGCATACTTCTGACATTTGTGAGGCGCCAGGGCAAGAATACAAATGAAGGCCCACACATACCAATTGTCTAAATATTTAAAAGCAATAAATCAAACTAACAAAGTGTATGTCAAAAGTTCTGTCCTCCTACCTTGACAAGACCACCTTCACAACAACCTCAAAGGCCAAATTTGAATCTGGAGTTCTCCAACTGCTCAGTATTCAATGCTAGAATCTAGCAGCATGGGAGAGACTGCCACAGCACCTACCACCCCCTACTCACCCTTTCCCTTAGTCCTACACTGCAAGGGGCCTTGCATGGGTGCATGTAGATTCACCAAGTCACATGTACAAATTCCATCCACACTGCGTGCCAAAGCTGTCCACTGGCCGCCCTTCAGGCCTAGATCTACATGATGGAGTGTGTTCCTCTGTTGGGAGGATGGACCCAGGGAAGAGGTCTACACTGGGCCTGGTGGTGGGATTATGGCCCTTTGGGCAGGAATTTGAGGGTCCGAGGGGTCCAGAGCATGACTAGCAAGTATAGAATTTAGGCTCCAGGTAGGCAGATTTCCTTGACCCCGTGGTCTCCCCACCCCACTGGAGGTGGGGGAAGAGAGGGTGTGGCCAAAGAAATCCAGAGTTGGGCACATGACAAGGCCCACCTTGCCCAGGTCTAAGGATGGAACTGGATCCAGGTGCCCCAGTTCATAAATGAGAAAAGGGAAGTCAGAGAGGTGATGAATTTCTCCAAGTCATGTGGCTAGTTAGTAGCTATACAGGGATGTCCTGATTCCCAGCACTTTTCATAGGCTGGCCTTGTGAGACTGGGCTATTGTATATGTGTATTTATAAAAACTCATCCTGGGAATTACATCACAATCTTTTTCACCAAAGAGCTAAAAATCCTGCCAAAGTGTATCATTTCTACTCCTAGTCACAAGTAGGTGCTCTTGAATGAACAAACAACCATTCAGGTGACATTATAAAGCAATCAATACCTCAGGAGATTTCTAAAAGCTAATTAGAAACTTTTGGGGGCATCAATCACAGAGCAGTTCCCAAATAATTTCCAAATTACTTCCCACAGAGGTCAGTTTATTGATGTACTTGTATGAGTCAACTGGTTCATCAAGAAACCACAATTAGAGCTGTGATCAACACAAACTTGGTTGAAACAACTGGCAGATGTTTTCAATGATTTGCATATAAATTAGTCACCAGCTTTAGAAATCCAGCTTATTAAGGGTTGAGATCATTTCATGCATTTTCCCTTCTATTGGAATGTGCCTAAGGAAGCCTTCTGTTTATTAAAAGGTCCTAAGTGTCTTCTAGTATTTAGATTTTTTATTCTGCGTTAATTCCTCATATTATTTGCTCACACATTTATAAATATCCCTATGGAAACCTGAACATTTAACTAGCACTTTGTTTCTTATGATCTATGTTTGAATGTGCTATCTACTCTGGGTCTTCCAAATGCTCTGTGAGATAACTTGCGCACAGATGCTATCACTCCAATATTTTTCAGATGGGGACACTGAGGCTCTATGAGGTGGCTCGCAGAGCTGCTGGGGGCAGAGCTGGAGTTTGACTCCAAATCCCACACGTTTCCTGTTATGCCATACTGCTTCTTACTAGCACAGGGTCCTCAGCCTCTCTTAAACCCCACAGTGGCTTTGCTTTCAGCCATTCTGGTGAATGCCTTCTGAACCAGCTGGATGCAGAGACTTAGGTTGTACTGGGAAAACTCCCCGTTCCAGCCCTCCATCTGGAACATACTCTTTCATAATTACAAAACACAAACAGATTCTTGAATATTTTTAAAAATCAGAAGTCATTTAATAACAGAATAAAACACATAATGTGTACTAATAATATTTACTTTTAATTAAAATAATAAGTATTTATTATTGTGCATTGTATCCCTTACTATGTAATCAATGAATCAAATTTTTATCCATTTCTTTCTCTTTGCTCTTTTTTTAAACTTAGACCAAAACTCCCTCTGAACTTATCCATGCCTGATGTGAGGCCAGCTCTTTTCAACACTAATCTAATCAACACTGCAACAAAAAGAGAGGCAAGAAGCAGAGGGACAGGTGAGAAGAAGGCTAACTCTGTTGGGATATTGTTGATCACCTTTTCATCATTTCAGTTATTCACTACTTCTCCCCTTGAAACCCATCAAGTTGTTAATATCACGAGGATACCACCACACTGTAAATATAGTAAAGAGAGAAAGGGACACAATTTAAAGTGAGCCTATGTTGAAAGTGTGGTTTCTCTTCTCATAGGGAACATTTTCTGATGTATATTTAGGAAAATACTATGTTAACAGATTTAATCATCTGTATCAAGGGTCAGCAAATATTTTTCAGTATAGGGCCAGATAGTAAATATTTTAGGCCTTATAGGCCACGCAGTCTGTCATAACTACTCAACTCTGTTGTTGTAGTGCTAAAGCAGGCATAGACAGTGCATAATCAAATGAGCATGGGTGTGTTCCAATAAAACTTTATTTACAGGCCTCTTTGCCAACTATATAAAAGGATGCTGTTCTGATGGTGGAATTTTGGGTCCTGTATCCCTATTAGTTACCATTACTGTCCTAAACACAAACCCTTATGACCTCACACATACTTCCTGTGTTGCCCTCTTTGTCAACCTCCTCAAGCCATGCCCTCCTCTCTTTTCTCTTAACAGTCACTGTGTCAGTTATCCTAGCCACAATAATGCCACACAACAAACAAAAAACTTTAGTGGCACCCAGTACAAAGTTCATTGCTCCTAAATCTGGGGTCAGATGGAGGCTGGCCAGGTGAATCTCCAGATCTTGGCTCTGCTCACTTTCTTGCCTGGGGCTGTGCTCGCTGAGGTAGCTTGGCTCCAGTGGACTAGCTACGCTAGACAAAGGCAAAAGTATGGAGGAGAGCAGAAACCTGCAAGGCTTCTTGAAGCCTGGGCTCAAACTGGCACACTTTCCCTTCTGCCTCTTTCCCATTGGATGAGTCCAGATTCAAGAGGTGAGTAAATAGACCCCATATTTCTAGTGAGAGTGACTATAATTTCACATGGCAAAGAGTGTGGATACAGGGAGGGGTGAAGAGTTGGGCTATTACTGTAATCATCCACCACAGTCACCAACTCCAGGAGAGTCTACCTTCTGCCTCTCTATGCCATCTCCCTCTATTCCTGTTGCTTCTTCTAAGGTCCAGCTCTTAGTGCTTGAAATAGACATATACTATTCTCCTCATTCACATTCTCTACACTATGAAGCCACTGAGCATTTCTTCCTTGTGGTTGAGCTTTGGTTGTATCAATTCCACAATTAAAAAGATTTGGTGACTACCATCAAATTCCCTTGGATTGATTTTCTAGAAGCTCTATCTTTTAGCTCTATTTCACCTTTCCAGCTTTGTATCACCCTTTTCTGGAGTATCCTGTAGCCAAAGCTAACTGCTCCTCACTCTACTCATTCCTTAATTTTTTTTCATCTTAAGTCTTTGTTCAAGGTCTATTTCTTTTCATGATGCTCTTTTAGGTCATCTCTGTTTGTAGAAATTGTATTCCTCCTTCAAGAAGTGGCTCAGATGACTCTTCCTTTCAGAAAGTGGCTCAGGTTCTCCCCCACCAGCTGGCTCTCTCCCCTGAAAGTCATGATTCTTCCCTTCTACTTTTCCTCAGTGTTTGGCACATTTTACCTTGAGTTATAGGGCATTTATTTGGATGATGACTCAGCATTTCCAACAAATTTCAGTTCCTTCAAGATGAACTGTGGCTGTTTGATGTCTACATGTCCCTGGCACAGTACCTGTCACTGAGTAGGCACTCAAGAGAGGTCTGCTGAAAGAATTAATGTTTTAATGAATGTGACTAAGAAAGAGGGTGCCTCAGGCTCCAAGGCAGTATTTTGATGTTCCAGAATTGCTGCTTCCGTTTTTTTCAGGTTCCTATGGAAAAGGAACAAATCTCCTTCCATTTCTTTCCATTATAAAGGGCTGAAGTTAGCAAATAGCTGAAGCAAGCCTGTCCTTCACCTGGTGTTGAAAGAGCTCTTTCTTTTCTTTTTCAATCAAAGCTCTTATTTTTGTTGCCTGGTTAATGTCTTCTTTTTCTAAAAGGGCCCCTGGCACTGAATGAGGAGGCTATGACTCCTAGTGGCTGCCTGTACTGTGATGGATGATTTTATCCCCCCCCAGCTGGTGATGCAGAACAATGGTTGGAATTAGCACAAACCTTCTCCTTTCACCCTTACTCCCATGCCCCTATGGACCTCTGAATGTCAGATGATGCTCTTCATGGATTCTTCTCCCTACCCACCAGTGGCTAGCAGACAGTCTTACTCTGTCCTGACTCTTCCTATCCAACAGATAGATGTGGACCGCAACTCTATGGGCCTTTAGATTCAGTTTAGTTTTGCTCCTTGGAAAAATTTTCTGAATAAATTCAGTGAAATCCAGGGAATAGGCCAGTTTTATTAGGTTATTCTCCTTGTCCTTGACTCCTGCATTGTCTGCTTTCATTGTTCTGTGCATCATCTCCCTCTGTGTGGGAAATCATGCCAGCTCAGTGCTCTTCAGCATCATTCTCCCATTTGCTCCATTTGTTAAATAGCTGTAGATTACATGTACTTACAGCTGGTTGGTCTTTGGCCCATTTTTATTTCTTCTCTAGTTTGAACCATTGGGCTAATGTTTATTTTATGGTTAATTTGTCTTTTCATTGAAAATGTGAATGCTTTCCAAGACTGCTATCTCTAATTTGAGCTTGTGGCCTATTTTGCCACTTATTTTTTCAAGAGTTATTTAACTGAAATCAGCTGGAATTTATGACCATGATTTTCTATTTAGTCTTCTCATTTCCTGCTTTGCAAGAAAGATAAGACCAGAGAGGTGGTTATTTCTGTGCCATGTAAACTTCTGAAATTACATTATTGTTTTGAATTTCTTTTGTGTGCTTAACTGGAAGAGGCTTTTATAGATTAGTTCTCCATATCTTTTTTCCCAGAGGCATATTTTCTAAAGGTAAACTAGTGTTTGTCAGCCAATGAATAGATTTCAAACGGCCACTAGGGATGGGGGCCCAGAATTACAGGTAAAGATTAAATTTGCTTCCTGGTTAATGTCTTTTATGTTCTTGAGTGGATAGACCTGTAAGAAGATAAGACATTTATTTTCTTTAACACTCTCTCTCCTTCTCTCTTCCTTAAAATTATGAGGCAGTGTACTGTAGAGTTAGCAGCGTGGGTGCTGGGGTCAGAGTCCCTCAGTTCAAATCCCAGAGTCACCATTTACTAAGTGTAGGACCTTGGGAAATATAGCTAAACCCGTGACTCAGTTTTCTCAGCTCTAAAATAGGGTGTGTGAATCAAAGTATAGTGTAGTATATGAATATATGAAATATATGAATATATGAAAGTAAAGTAAATAGGTATGTGAATCAAGGGTGGTAAGATCCAAGAAGTATAGTTCACAACATAGTAAAGTAATGCTAATGCTGTTGTTCCTATTACTGCTCATACTGTTCTCATCCTTGCTTCCATTTTGCCCAAATTTTCACATGAGCAAAAATTACAGCTAGAATCCTAGTCACGTCACAAGATAGGTAAATGAAAGATAGAGTAGAAATGCTATTGATAAAACTAGGTAGAATTCTTCCCACATAAAATTAGCAGTATACTTGGATAGCATTGTAGAGCAGTTGTACAGTTTTTTCATTGTGCTTACAATTTTACTCACAAAATAATGAGCAGGGGTGTAGTAGATTACTATCTTCACAAAGCAAACAACCATTGAGTGCTAGGAAATACTCTTCATGAACACAGCCTTCTTTTATTCTCCAGGACAATCAAAAGCATGATATGTTTAAACTGAAGGATCTTTATAATTTTCCTGCATAATTCACTAAGGAATGCCAAATTTACTGTTTTCAACCTTAAATTATAAAGCAAAAATTCAACATATATATATTTCTTTTTGCAGGGGAAGATTTGCCTAAGCTAATATCTGTTGCCCATCTTCCTCCTTTCTTCTTCCTTCCCTGCCCCCCTCCCCCACCACAAAGCCCCAGTACATAGTTGTGTATAGTTTTAAGTTCTTCTGCTGCTTCTATGTGAGCTGCCACCACAGCATGGCTACTGACAGACAACTGGTGTGGTTCTGCACCCAGGAACCGAAGCTGGGCTGCTGAGGTGGAGTGTGCAAAACTTGAACTGCTAGGCCATCAGGGCTGGCTTAAAAGTTCAATATTTTTATGACTAGAAATTTTATAAATGTTCCTATGAATAGTTATTATTTTTAAGTCTCATTAATAGTTCTTTGAAAATATGATTTTTTATGACCATATAATCTCTTTTATGGAAGAAGCATAATTTTTTCTATAGTTGGCCAATGCCCCAACATAGTCTCTTTCCTCAGTCTCAAGGCTGTCTCCTGAAACAAGACGTTATCATCAGTCAGTGTTTACTAAGCAATTAGGACAAGTCACTGTTCTAGGTGGAGTGAAGGAAGCAGGTCCTCATCCTTGGTTCTCTAGAGTGTCCTGGAAAAAGGGAGAGAGCATGTTGTTCAATCTTGTTATGGTCAGAAAGAAAATGACTTTTTCTAATAATTCTGAGAGAAAGAGAGAATAATGAGACATAGAAAGGAGTAGAGAAAAAGCCCTTCATGTCAGGGTCTTGGTCTTCCGGGAGAAGTAAAGTGGGTAGATGGACTACTTTGATAGAGAATGTACAAATCTTTGTGAGACAAACTCCGTTTCTTATTAAATTATAAATTTTTAATGGAGTCCTACATTAGAATCTATTACTGAGACATGCCTCCCCTGACTTCTATGCTTTTTAAAATTGATCAAGTGGAAAAACCATCTGATTTGGTTTTTATCTCTAGAGAAGAGTGGATTTTCCAAAAATAACCATTGGCTGCGTGATGGCATTTTTCACTGGCAAGCAGCTGAAATGGGTTTTTAACCTACTGTCTTCTCCATTTTTGGTTAAGAACTTAGAAAAAACACAAATGTAAGCACAACTTGGGAAGTATTAGAAGGTTTAGGGGCTTCAGGTTTCAAGTATTGAGTATGGAAGTTGAGTATCTTTTCTTTAAGGGATTGTATCTATAATAACATGCTGCCTCTTTCTTTTAGATTCTCTGAAACATTTGTCTGGTGTCCCAGCAGTTACCACTCTCCTCTTCACAGCATTTGGAAAAGCCTACATTATTTTCAGATTCTCTTCTCTGAGAATTCTCAGCTCTTTCTTTATCAATATGGTCATCTGTAACCTGCAGTACTACAGTAAATCTAAAAAAGGAAAACAAAAAAGTGCTTATTGGACTCTCAATGGCCTACCTTTGAAAATAGCCCCAAGTAAGGGGAAAACTCTGTGGAGCCGAAAGGAAAATACCCATGCATCACCTGACTTCCCCTTTTTCCACAGTAGGTGGGCCATGCTACTTTCTCCATCCTTGCTGCCCATTCAGCTTGGTCACATGACAAAGCTCTCTCCAATGGAATGAGAGCAGAGGTGATGTGAGCCACTTCTAGGCCTGGTCCATGAAACCACCTGTGACTTTTGCTAGGATAGACTTCCTCTAACTAAATAAAAATCTATATGCCTATTATTGCTGTTTGCTGATCTTAGTTAATTTTTCTGAAATAAGATAAGCCTACCCCTTCTTCCTCACCCCTCTTTAGGGCCCTTTCTAACTCTAAATATCTATGATTTCATAACTGAGTTCAGAATGCCCATTCAAAATGACTCAGTGATTAGAATTAAGGGCATCCGGGTTGATATTTATGGACATTTGATTATATATCTGCGAGAGGCAGGTGAGTGCAGGGGTTAAGAGTTCAGGCTTTGGGGTCACACTCCCCAGGGAGAATTCTTCCAGTATCAGTTTCTGGATGTGTGACATTGGGCAAATTTTTTTAACCTTTCGAATCTCAGTTTCCAAATTAGTGAAATGGGGACAATAAGAATACCTTGTAAGGTTATTGTGAAGATTAAATGAATTAATACATGCAAAAGGCTTGAGAGAGTATCCTCAATAAATGTACTCAATAAATGTTGGCTATCACTATTTTTTTTATTTTAGTGAGGAAGATTGGCTCTGAGCTAACAACTGTTGCCAATCTTCCTCTTTTTTTCTTTTCTCCCCAAAGCCCCAGTACATAGTCGTATATCCTAGTTGTAGGTCATTCTAGTTCTTCTATGTGGGCTGCTGCCATAGCATGGCTTGATGAGCTGTGCATAGGTCCATGCCCAGGATCCGAACAATTGAACCCCAGGCCACCGAAGCAGAATGTGCAAACTTAACCATTTGGCCACTGGGCCGGCTCTCTAGCGATCACTATTAATTCTTGTAAATAAAACAGGCCAATGAAGGAAGAAATCAACTATTAAATCTGAGCACTGCCCTACGTACCTAAATTCAGCTTACTATATGTGATGATCAATGACCTCTCCCGACACGTACCTTTTCTGTCTGGAGCAAAGTCTGTGTCATTTCTGAGTGTTTGACTTCACTTGTAGCCAGCCTGTTCTGATGTGAACAGAATGAAAAGAAGAGTGCTGGCAGATAATAAATGGACTTCTAGACAGTAAAATATGGGCCAAAGGGAATCTGCTTAAAACTAATTGTAATTCTAGCCTCATTAGTGCCTATTAATGGCCTGGCTTCCTCCTTGTGCAGTTTGGGGCTGAGAGAGGCAGTTTGTAGGGAACGCATCTGCTTCCCTGGCTTTTGGCCCCACATGTTCTCCATGGGGGGTGTTCTGAAAAATGACCCAGTGAACACCTTTCCAGGCTATAGGAATGCAGCTGCTATCATGTTCAAGCCTTCTGGAAAAGGAAAGAGTAATTCTAAAAACCTAAAGATACATACACTAAAGAGTCCCTCAGGATCTTTGTGCAATACAAGGGGATACAAGCTTTGCATGACAATGACTGAGAAAAACCAGAAAAAAATATGGTCATTTCACCATGGAAGACCCACTTGTGTTAACGGACAGGATAATTATAACATATAAGGCTGGCGTCTGGGGGCCCTTTCTATTCCTTCTGCATTAACTCCTATCATCTGAACTGAAAGAACACGAGGGTCTAGCCCTACATTTGCCTCACCTGTGTATCTGTGGGCCTGGGGAGGAAGACTAGCAGAAAGGTTAAGAGTATGGCTTTACTGCTTATCCTCCGTATCAACTTGGTCACCTTAGCCATGTCTTGAAGTCTTGCTTTCCTCATCTCTGAAATGGGAGAGTTATTGGTCCCTCTCATTGGGTTGTTGTGAGGTCTAAATATGCTGTGTGTGTGAAGGGTTTAGTTCAGTGTCTGACACATAGTGAGAGTTCAGTAAATGGTTGCTTTTATTGGACGTGCCAGGAGGGTGTGCTTTTAGAATCTCAGTGTGCTATACCTTGATCTCTTTCAGCTTGTTATTCTCTTACCCCCAGGAAATGTCCCCTTGGAGACTTGAGTGGATTCTGAATGTTCTAATCTATTTGCTTACATATAACACAATGCTAATCAGTCGTTTTAGGAATGATGCTCTCTGTACAACAAAAATAAGTCAAATACCTAGAAAACTGCATATCTCAAAGGCTGTGTAAAAAGCTGTTATATCTGAAAGAACTCAAAGCAACAGCTAGGATCCATAAGTTACTAGGCTATTGCCACATGAAGATTTTAATAGCTATGGAAAAGGAACACACACTCTTGTGACTCCCATGCTTTATTTACTTACTCTTTTATTAATTCATTCTGTAAATGTCCAATTTAATTCTGAGTTGGTGTCAGGCATTGGTTTAGATGGTAGAAATACCATGATAAACAAGGCAGATACATGCCTGCTCAGGTGTGATTAGCATTTGAACAGGAAATATAGGCAAACATTGTTAAGAGAACAGCTGAATTATTAAAAATAATTGTAAATTGTAATAAGTACTATGAAAGAAACTAACAGGAGCCTGAAAAAGGAAGTAATGACAATAGAATGAGGACAACTGCTTTATACTTGGGAAAGAGTGGAAAGAACTAGCCATGTAAAGAATAGAAGGAAGGACATTCCAGAAGGAAGGAATAGCATGTGCAAAGACAAATGATGAGGTTGGAGATGGGTCAAGCCAGGTCATGCAGGGGCCTGCAGCCATGATAAGGAGTTTAAATTTTATTCCACAAAAGGGAGGCCATTAAAGGAGTTGTTTGAGCAGAAAAAACACATGATGTCATTCATATTTTAAGATTGCGCTAGCCTCTGGGTGGAGAATGTGGGAAAAGGAAGAGTCAAGAGTGGCAGCATGGAGACAGGAGACTATGGTCATAGTTCAGATGGCTTAGCCTTGGGGTAGGGGGAGTGGAGATGGAGAAAAGTGAACTGAATCAATCAATCTATGTATATACGTATGTATGTATCTATCTGTCTATTAGGATTGACAGAACTTGCTGAGAGACTAAATGTCCAGTAGGTATGTATGTATGTACATACGTATGTATGTATGTATGTATCTATTAGGATTGACAGAACTTGTTGAGGGATTAAATGTCAAGTAGGCAGTTGCATATGTGAATCTGGAGCTCAAAGGAGAGGTCTGAGCTGAGATATAAATTTGGGAGTTGCTGCCTTACATATATTACAGTGTCTAAAGCCACACTGAGGAGACTATCACCTAGGAAATGCGTGTTGAGAGAGAAGAAGAAAGCCTAGAGAAATGTAATGCTTTCAAGCTCAGGTAAAGAGCAGCAAAGGAGGTTACGAAGGAGTAATTAATGAGACACAGGAAATCTTACAGAGTGTAGAAACCAAGAGATGAGCGAGTCTTTAAAGAAGGAGAGAATTATCAACTGAGTTGAATGCTGGCAAGAGATCCAATAAGATGAAGATAGGGCATTAGTTTGGGCAACACAGAGATATAGTTGGTGACCATGATGAGAACCATTTTAGTAGGGTGGTGGGGTTGAATTGGATTGTGCTGTATGGGGATCATATTGTAATGGGTTGAAGAGTGAATGGGGATGAATAAGTTGATACTGTATGTACAGACATCTGTTTTGAGAAATTCAGTTATGATGAGGTCAAGGAAAAAGGAGAGATTTCAAAAGATGGCTTTTAAGAGAGCTTGTTTGCATGTGATGGGAATGTTCTTCCAGAGAGGTAATAACTGAGGAAGCAAAGACCCTGATCCAGAGTATAGGTGAAGAGATTGGTTTTGAGAGAAGCGGGAAAATTTCTTTTGTTAGCAGGAAGGAAAACAGACTTAGATATATGAGGAGGCCTGTGGCTTGTCAATTTGTCTATTTTTTGCCAATGAAGAGTGAGCATGGCCATCAGGTGAGAGTATAGATAGAGCAGGGAGCATGGGAGATTTGAAAGAAAACAGAAGGTATAAAATGATCTAATCAGACAGTAGGAAAGCAGGCCTACAAGAAAAACAGCATAAGATCAGTGGCCTTTTGTAAGTGCACATTTGAGTTCATAAATTTCAAGAGAGGTCTTTCCATTAGAATATATACTTGCTCCAGAGAGCAAGTGTCTTGTCTATCTTTACTACATCTCCTTGGTGCCTGAATAGGGCCTGGTAAATAATAGATGCTCAAGCAATGTTTTTTAAGTGAATAAATGAGTGAATGAGCTCAGTTGTTAACTTTCTCTGGCAATATTCAGCAGCTCAGATAAAGGCACTAATAAGGTAGAGGGTAAGACTCACAGAAGACGAGAGTTTTTCTGGGCAAGGATGACAGACAGAGAGCAGCCAGGGAGCTGAGGGTATTAGCAAGGGAGTGATTATAATGATGGGCCATAGAATCAAGGTTGGATGAAAAGAAAAGGAAAGCTAATGGATAGTGGGAAAATGGTTTCGAGGCCATTAAGAAGTCAGAAAATTCGGCAGTAGAAGTTCTTGAGAAAATCTTCTGGAAGAAGGAGAGTCATGACTGGAGAGTGGCAGGTTTGAAGTTGGGATTTGGGAAGAAGTGCAGATGCCGATGATGGCATAGTTCAGGGTGTAACCACATCAGGGGCCCAGGCAAAGCAGAAGAAAAGGTCACTAATGATGAGACGGTCAAAGGGCTGACTGTCCCTATCTGTTTTCTCTTTAGTATCATTTAATACCTCATGCTTATGATCCTGGCCAATATGGAAAAATAGATGAATTTTAAGATGAATTCATGAAAATGTAAATGTAAATTTCCTACTCTCTCTATCCCCAATAAACACTATAACCAAGTGTGACTATCATGGATATAAGGATATTTACATGATCATTTACATGGTTTGGAAGACAAACCAAGTATACTATGTAGGGATTTGGACAACAGTCATACATAACTGAGTCATTTGGAATATAAGATGTCTAGAGAAAAGACTTAACTAGGCACAAATATATATTTAAGCCCACTGAATAGCAGTTGGTGAATTGGAATTGTTGAAAATCTGAATAGGGTGTCATTTTGCTATATATGTAGTAATAATATTAGGCCTCCAATGCTCTAAGGTGGATTGTCACAGCAGGTATCACATTCTTGGTTTTTTAATTTGAAGTGTTAAGGATTGGTAGAGAAGGTGATAAGAGCATCACTAGAGAAGTTTGTGGATTCAAGAATAGAGGGGACTATGCCCTGCTTCCTTTTCGATTGCCTTGAGAAGGCACAAGCTCTTCTGTGCTATTAGAACGTGGAAGAACAGGGATTGAACATCCACATGGGATGCCTAGGCAGAGGGCCCTGAGGTGAAAGTCTGTATGAGGCACCCTGGATGCGATGTGAGAACAGTAAGATGTCCTTTTCCCATGTGGCTTCTAGTAGTAAGGACATAGCTAAGAAAAGGCCAGTACATCTGGAGGGGCCTCATGGCTGAGGGTGTGTGGACCTGTCAGTAGATGTCGCATGGACCTGAGGACTAGAGGAATCTAGATACCCAAACAACTTACAACTTGAAAGATGCCAGCATTTCTTTTTCATGACCAGGTTCACTAGTCCCTCCTCATATCTGGACACTATAAACCCTCAAAGGACTAGGGAGTGGAGTAAACCCTGATTGGATGAGAAAACCCTGACTTGATTGAGATGATTTTTTTTCACCATCAAGTTAGATGGAGCTTGGAATAGAGATTAAGTTGACACAATGAAAAATTAAGTCACATTTCTTGCACATTTGAGTATATGGATTAGACAATTCATACCTATTCCATAAATGATACAGTTTATTTTAGTTATGATACTGGTATGGCTGCTAACAAAGGCCCAAATAACAGTAGTTTAAAGAAGATATACATTTACTTTTCTCTCATATAACACTCTGAGTATAAGCCTTACAGGACTGATATAGTGGCTTCATAATATTGGGGATCCAGGTTCCCCCCATCTTGTTGCTCTGCCATCTTGAATGCACTTTCTCTATCTTATAGCCTAAGATGGATGCTATGGTTCTTGTCATCATAGCCACATTCTGGCCAGTGAGAAGGTGAGTAATGTGGAGGGCACAATCTGTAGGTTGTAAGTATTACTTTTTCTCTCATTGCATTGACCAGAACATAGTTACATGAACCGCATAGCTGCAAGGGAGGCTGAGAAATGTACACTTGAGCTGGTCAGTCATACGTCATGCTAAAATTTTTGGAGAAATACTAACTGAAGGAAAAAAGAGTGAAAATATTTTGGGGGACAATCAGCCATATCTGACACTCAGTGCTACGGGTGCCTTCTGGATTGTCACAGCAGGTAGCAAATTCTTGGGGATGAGGTATTCAAAAAAGTAGCAGCATGGAGAGCATGAGTTATCCTTGTGTTGGACAACTATTCCTTTGGGAATGAGAGATGAATTTCTGCTACTAAGCCATGGGTGGGCCCTCCATCCCCTGGGCCATTCAATTTCTGACTTCCTGAATGAGCTCATGTCTGGCCCTATCCTAATGGCTTCTTCACTTTAGTGCTAAGTGCTGGAAGCACAACAAACGCTGCTCTTAACTTTCTCTGCTTAAGCTAATATTTAGTAGCTGTGAGAAAATAGATCTGTTTTATTCATATTATTATTGTTAATATCATAAAACAATAATTTACAATTATATAAGTATATATTTTTGGTGGCCTGTTTACATCTATGTCTTGATTTGATCTTCACAGACCTACCTATTATAAATAAGTACTTAAATACTGAATGTTTATAACTCTCACTATCTTCTCAGGTTTTCAAATCCATCAGCACAGTCCAATTTTCCTGTTATAACTTTTGGGGTTTCCTGTACATGCCTCTGTTCATTTCACTTGGGATTCCTTCCTTTCCCTTCCTTTCATTTTTTTTTCCCCCTGGTTTCAGGCTCTTTCCTATGGATCTTTTCTGGAGTCTTCTGAACATACTGACCTTATTTCCCATGGTTTTTCCTTTTCTTGATTTCCCTGCTATTCTCCCTTTCCATCCTTTTTGCCTTAGTGTCCTTCAAATATGACCATTTCTCTGAAGCAAGTCCCACACGAGTTCTTATCACTGCAGGGGATAGCTTTTCTCTGTTGTTCTATACCTCTAGTTCACCTCAGTCATTTTCTCTGTTTTTCTTGGCCATTTCCCCTACTGTCCAAATATATTCTTTCTTTCTACCCATGTCTCCTTTCTGAAGCACCCTTAACTGCCTCCCTTTCTTTTACCATAGTAGGGAGTGTCCCTATATCTTTTGGGCATCCATAACCAGATGTAGTTGTTTGACTACATCTTATCCATTTTTTCTTGCTTTTTGAAGGTGGCCCAAGAGGTACTTGCTTCTTGAATGCAATCTGGGTTTGATTTAGGGCTCTGCCTATGATATAGTTTCTCAACTTTCCTGCTAGCGGCCCTTTATTTTCCTACTCTGAATGCCTTATGACTTTTGTTCACAACAGCCTCCCACTGTCCCCAATCTAGAGTTGCTTTCAGAGTAGCTGAAGCCTAGCTGATAGCTTCTCCTTTGACAATATTCCCTCCACTCCCATTTCACTTCCAGCCTACTGGTCCATTTGTTCGTTCACCCCTTATGCCTGTCTGATGAAAGTACAGCACTCTCTGTCTTCTGTGCTGCTATTTTCTGGTCTTCAGAGCAGTGGGGCTGTCTTCCTTCTCTGGGATAGACTGTACTTTAAATGTGATTTCAGTGAGTCAGAAATTCCAAAGAACTGGGACCTGTACCAAGTAATGTCAAAGTATTAACCATCCTGCTTCTTCACACTGCCTGAACTATTCTGAGCCCCAGAACTGATGTAGCTAGCTGCCTTGAAGAAGGAGTTTGCCATGTGAAACGGCAAAATCTCTGCAGACCTATCCGGACTGTTCTTACCCAGTTGGGGTGGAGTGAGGTTCTGACCTTCTTTATGATTTTCTTCACAGCGGAAATGTGGATCCGTGGTTATTTTCAATCACTATGCGCTTACATGGCTTTGGATATTGTGGGACAGTTTTCTGTGTGTTCTTTCATAGAAACATAAAAAGTATACGTGATTTCAGAAAGAAAAACTTCAAGTGAGGCATATTCAGATAATACTATTTTCTCCCCTTGTTGAACATATGTACTGATTTTCTGGGAAAGTTGCTGCAATTTTAGTGACTGCTTAGAGAAGCATCGCTGATGATCAGTCTGCTAATCTACTCTGTTTCCTGTCAGAAGAAGTGTCAGGATGGGTGGGATTTCAGGTTCCAGTAGAGAAATTTCCAGAGAGTCTCTCACAATAGCCATCATCTCATTTGTTCATAACCTATTTGGCTAATTATTTAACTGTATTGTCATTATCTGTTTACAACTCTGCCTTCCTCACTAGAGTGTGACTTGCTCAAAAGCAGTGACATTGTCTTATTCTTGGTGAGTGGCAGTTGTTGGAATTCAAGTGTTTATTTAATGAAGGGACAGACAGATAAATAAACGAGGAAACTGGAGCCAAAGGAGGTAATGAACTGTGCGGTCTTGGGCTGTGTGTTAACCTGTCTGGGCCTAACTTACTTCACCTGTAAATTGAGGATGTTGGCAAAACATAGGGGGTTAAAGAGGGTTCAATGAGGTATTATGTGCTTCTGAGAAGGGATCTTTTCCTGGTGAAGGGTTAAAGAATGAGAGAATATTTGAGCCAAAGGCAGGGGAGACCTGTCCTCCATACTGAGTGATCAGGAAAGACAACAAGTCATAGACTATCCAACACCCCTCATTGTGTGGCAAGAGCAGAAGAATAGAGATGCTGACAAGCTGTGTCCAGACAGAGAGGGCCTGACACAGCTATCAGATTTCTTATAATCTGAGACTGGCAGGGGAGAACATCTAAACATTTTCCACGTACCTGCTAAGAGGGCCAGAGGGATAGCTGGAGGAGGCCCCAGGACCTAGGGAAGTCTCTCACTGGGATGAGGGGTGCAGCAGCATGGCTGGCATGGAGAATGTGACTGACCAGGGATCATACAGGGTGTACATGGCTCTGCAGACGTCAATGGGGGAAAGGTGCCAGTTGGTGGCTGGAGGAAATCAGGATGCTATGGTAGACGTCAGTGTAGACAAATGAGACCATGACCAAAGGCCATTTCTCATGCTCTGATGCTAAGTATTACAGTCTCTGCCTCTTCTTTGTCCTTGGAACTTAATTGCAACCCCAGGGATAAGGGTTGAGAGAAGAAAACCCTGACTTGATTGATTTTACCCAGAAGTGTCTGATTGAAGTCTCTGCCAAAAGATGGAATGGAAAGTTTGAGATAGAAAGTAAGGTCATTATGCGGGGCTGGCCCCGTGGCCGAGTGGTTAAGTTTGCGCGCTCCATTGCAGGCGGCCCAGTGTTTCGTTGGTTCGAATCCTGGGCGCGGACATGGCACTGCTCATCAAACCACGCTGAGGCAGCGTCCCACATGCCACAACTAGAAGGACCCACAACGAAGAGTATACAACTATGTACCGGGGGGCTTTGGGGAGAAAAAGGAAAAAATAAAATCTTTAAAAAAAAAAAAGGAAAGTAAGGTCATTATAGAAAAGAAAGTTGAATTCTGGCAGAGTTGAGTTTTGTGGATTGAGATTCTGTGCCTCCCACATATGTGAAATGTTAATGCAGCCAGGAGCACTGGGTACTAACTGATGGTAGGGAATCCAGGTGGAGACTTTAGAAATGCAGGGACGAGAGTGGGGATTTATCTTGGCCGTGGTTCTCCAAGCATGGATTTTTGGTTTCATTTTAGGATTCTGCTGGTGTCCCTTCAACCAACCAGTAATCAGGATTTTATTTTTCTTTCTTGTTCTCATTTATAATGTCCATAATTTACATACATTTGCATTTTAATTTTCTAACTGAAAGAACGGAATAAATATGCCGTCTCTGAATACCACTGGAGCAGAAACATATTGAACTCCAGTGGTATGAATTAAGGTCACTGTTGACACACTTCTTGCTTTAGCCCAGAATTATTTTCTAAGCTATGAGAGTAACTTTCCTTTTTGGAACTTGAATCAAGTAATTCCATTCTATTTTCATTTTTCCTAATGTTGCTGAAAGGTTCTAGACAAGCATCTTAGGCCAAGTCCTTCATTTTACAGATGAAGAAATGGGGCCACCGGAGTGACTTATCCAAGAGCGCTAGTAATGGTTCGTTAGTGATAGAGTCTGGTTTAGAACCCAGTCCCGTGATTCCAGGGTTTTCTTCTTAGATCCTTATCTCACCTGTCCCTCTAATTCTGGAGGCAGCTTCCTATCTTTCAGAAACTAACTTTTAGAACATACCTATGGGAAAAGCATGGAAGACGTGTTTTTTGTTTATAGTTAAAAAATGTAATAGTTAAAAATTTTGATAATATGAAAATATGAGTGTAGCTAATGGAGGTTGGGGTATGTTGAAGATGAGGAAAGGTAGGGAATGGCTAAGTAGACCAATATCTTCACCTTCAAAGTGAGGATCAAGGGCTACTGTCTAAAGTTAATGAATAGTAGATGAATTTTAAATAAAATATGAAAGTAACAAACTTTTAATAACTACTAAGAGTCTACCTATATTTTTATCTGTCTTCCTGTCTGTCTTTCTATATCTATCTATTTATCATCTATCTATCTCTATATCTCCTTACAGGCTATTTAGGAAAGTAGGAAAAATATTAAAGAAGAAAAATTTTCTATTTTCTAAATTGTGTAGTTAATAGATAGTTTAATAAAGTTAATAAATCAAGGAAGAGAGGTATAGCACATTGCCTACGGTTATGGCAGTAACAGCTATATGGGCAGTAGAACTAAAAACAGGAACAGTTAAAAGGATGCCCTGGGTTGGGATGGGAGGTAGAAAAAGTTGCAACTGGGAGTGAAATGAGTGGGAGATTGTAGTTTTTCAGCACAAATACTTCCATATTATTTTGTAGGTTCCAAACATATGTATTGCTTTGACAAAAAGTATATATTTTATATTTTGAATGGTATTTGCCAATAAACCCTTCAAAAAGGCTGAACAGTTTACATTTCACCAACAGAGTATAAGAATGTTCTTTCTCTTACATACTTGCTGAAAGTGCACATTAGTTATTTGATATTCATTGATTCTTGCCATCACACAGTTATTTTTTCGTAAGTCTTCTATGTGCACATGAAATGAATGAATATTTTTGAATGATTGGAGTTTGTTAATTATGACGTTTAACTCTCCTGTATCTTTTTTAAAAATTTTTCTTGGAAGAAGCCCTGAGCTAACATCTGTCACCAATTCTCCTCTTTTTGCTGAGGAAGATTGGTGCTAAGCCAACATCCTTGCCCATCTTCCTCTACTTTATATGTGGGATGCCTCCACAGCATGGCTTGGTAAGTGGTGTGTAGGTCTGCACCCAGGATGTGAACCAGCGAAACCCGGGCTGCTGAAGTAGAATGTGCAAACTTAACTGCTATGCCACCGGGTTGGCCCCTCCTGTATCTTTACTAATATTTTATTTGATTAAACTATAAATCACTGAGAGAGGTGTTAAAGCATCCCACTATCAATGTGGATTTGTCTCCTCATAGGTCTGGCAGCATTTCCTTTGTATACTTAGATACTATGCTATTAGGCAAACACAAGTATGGAATTGTTATATTATCCTTGTGACCTGCTTGCTTTATTATTGTATGGTGACTTTCTTTATTCATAGTAAGTCAGAGTGCCTTTGGCTTAAACAACTAGGAATCTTATTATCTTATATAGAAAGAAGTCCAAAAAAAATGGGGTAGAGGGGTAAAGGAATGGTAGCCATGAGCATGTGTCTTACAGATCTCTATAGAGAGTGTGATCAACCAAGAACCTTGGCTGCCGCACTGTGAAAATCATCCCTGCACTTTGCGGAAGCTGTGCTTTCCACAGGCTGCTCCAGCCAATGACTGGGCGCAGCAAGGAGACTAAAGCAGACTCATTCCTAGGAGACACGGACTCCTCTGAAAGTGATTTTGGCTTGTGGACTCCTAGACAGCCTTGGACACTTCCCTCCCACCTTCCTTCCCTCTCTCCTTTCCTCAGGAGTCAGCCTTGCATTGCAGTCTGATGGTTCTCCCAGACTTTCCAAGCTCCCTCCTATTTTCTCTTGTTTCCTTAATAAAATCCTTGAACATTTAATCCTGTCTTGGCATCTCCTTTTTAGAGGACCTGGATAAACACAGGCTGCTAGTTTGTTGATTTAGCAGCTTGATGATTTCATCATGGAACCCAATGCCCTTTGTTTCTTACTCTGCCACCCTGAGTGTGTTATTCTGCTCTCAGGCCAGCTCCCACCATGGTCACTGTGGCCACTGCAGGCAGCACTTCCAGATACAACAATATCCAAAGGGAGGAAGGGACCACATTTTTCAGTGTCTCTTTTCTTTTGCAGAAGCCCTCCAGTAGCCTCCTTTACTTCTCATTGGCTAGAAAGGGGTAATGTGTCTGCTTCACAACCAATCGCTGACAGATAAAAAAAGATCTCACTGACTAACAGACACAAATCAATGTTTACTTCTGAGTTGGGCATGAGGTCACCTTCCTCTAAGTCCCATGGTAGAGAGATGAGTAACTGAACCAAACCAGGGTTGTATCAAGAAGGAAGGAAGGAAAGATGGATATTGGGTAGGCAGTCAATTGTCTGCTAAATTTAATAACACTTTTGGCGTCAGGATCTATTCCATCAAGTATCAGTCACCTTTCTTTTGGTTAGTTCTGCTGGTATATCCTTTTCTATTTCTTTATTCTTATCATTACTTTATCATTTTATTTTAGTTGTCTCTGTTATAGATAGGATACGGCTATATTTTGGTTTTCTTTCATTTTTTTTCCAATCTGAAAGTCTTTTACTTTTATTAGTATGGTTGGCACATTCACGCTTATTAGGATTATTGATCTCATTGGATTCATTTCTGCCATTTGATTTTCTGCTTTCTATTTGTTATGCTCTTTTTGCACTTCACACTGTTTCTGGCTTTTTTTTTACTTTTTACTTTTTTACATAAAAACATTCAAATATTTATAAAAGTGAAAAAGTAGTATGATAAATCCCTATACTCCTCTCACATAGATGTGTTAATTACCAATGTTCTGCCATATTACTTTATTTAACCCATCTCTCTGTCTTTACTGAAGGATTTTAAAGCAAATCACCCATATCATGATATTTCACCTTAAATACTTGTGTGAATGATTAAATTTTCTTTATTTTCCATTTCCCTCTAATTCTTTGAAAGTTTTTTTACATTCTAGTTGTTTTAAACATGCATAGTTAGTCAGTATAGCCACTATTCTTCCAAAAAAACCCACGGACTTTAGAAATAACCTTCTCCCTTACATGTTACTGTTGTGTGGTAGTTTAGATCCATCTTGGGGTATTAGTTAGGGGAGGCTCAGCTATGTTGTGATGGAAATAAATCCTAAAAGCTCAGCTGCTTAAAATAAGCATGTTTTCTTGCTTACATGCCAGTCTCATAGGAATTGGGAAGCTCTTTTCCAAGCAGAAAGTCAGGGATCCAGCCTGCAACCATGTTGTAGCTATGGCATCTAGATATGTGACTTCTGAAGTTTCTAGGGAAGGGAAGAAAGCGTTAGAGGATTTGGGGCAGAGCAGGTGATTATAAGGGCCAGGCACTTAGAATCCACCCACTTCCTATTTCATGAGCCTTAACTCAGTCACATAGACTCTAGGCTATTTGAGATGGTGGCTGGGAAACGCAGTCTCCCTATATTTTTAGAAAACAGTCTGAATAGGCTTTATTTAACTCATTTAAAATTAACTTAATTCTTTCTTTTTTTTGTTTTACTGCTTCCTTTTCTCACTACTTGTATTAGTTATCTTGGGCTGCCATAACAAAATACCATAGCCTGGGTGACTTAGGCAACAGAAATTTATTTCTCACAGTTCTGGAGGCTAGGAAGTCCAAGATCAAGGTGCAGGTAAGGTATGTTTCATTCTGAGCCCTCTTCTCTTGGCTGGTCAGTGGCGGCAATATCACTGTTTACTCATATGGCCTTTCTTTGATGCATGTGTGTGGAGAGAGAGAGCTCTGGTGTCTCTTCCTTATCTTGTAAGAGCAGCAGTCCTATAGGGTTAGGGCATCACCCTGATGGCGTTTTTAACATCATCTCCTTACAGGACCTATCTCCAACTACAGTCACATTGTGGGCTTGGGCTTCAACATCTTAATTTTGGGGGACACAATTCAGTCCATAGCACTTCTCTTACTTGGAGCAGAAACATGACTCAAAGAACCAATCAGATCCGTTTTTAGGGTTTTATATAGATGCTGATGGAGAAAGAATGCTCTCTACATTTGATGTTAAGGAATATTTAATATTGGATCTGTTGGGGGTCATTGATGTCACCATGTGGGTAAGGCCTGACTGATAATAAAGTCAATTGAGTGAAAAATTGAATGGAGAGAAAAGGAAAGAGGGACAGAATCCTGACAACATCATTAGAAACTTTGAATTTAGCTGTTATTGAAATTAGATTTAACCTATTTCTTAGTTATATTAGCCAGTAAATTCCCTACTTTTGCTTAGAATTTCTCACACAATGGCAGAATCCAGAAAATACAGTGGTGCCAAGTAGAGACTGGTGATGATAGATAAATGTAAGCCCAGAGAGTCAGACAACTCACTGGCTGACACTATGTTGAGTCACACGACATGGTGGGATGTTATTGATCTATTGTCTGCTGCTTATGCTTCAGGATTTTCTCTACCACAGTAGAGCATAACTGGAGACTCCACCATAGTGTTCTAGGCTGCAGTGGATCAAGTACCTGTTGAAGAAAAGGATCAGGGGAATGGGCTAGAGGGCAAGATTAAAAACATTGTTTTTCCTTTTGGCTGGATCCCCCATTCTCTATCTCATATTAGTGAGGAAACTTTTGGCTGCTAGAATCAGAAAATTCTGACTCAAATTAATTAATCAATAAGGAAATTTATTATCTGCTGTGTTGACTTCAGGTGTGGTATAAAGCAGTGGCTCAGTAATGTTATCAAGGATCCAGTTTTTCCTGTGTCTCCATTTTGCTGGTCTTAGTGTTGGCTTAATTGCAAGCCTAGTTCAGACGTTCCCTCACGGTGACCTTCAGTGTCACTAGGGCTACCTACTTGCCTTTCCATGTTCGCCTGCCTAACCCTGGACCAGTAACATTGGCCAGGGATATACCGTTCCCTTCTTGACTTAGACTAATTAGGAACTGAGTTTGGTGTGCATCAGGATACATCATGATTGATCTCACTGTTGGGTCTCTGAGTCACCTAACTGCCTCATAAGATACTTGGTGAGAGGGAGTAGATAGTTGTATAAAACTGTAGTTCTTTTATTAGGGAAAAAGAAGACAATGAACGCTGGCGTGGTACCAGCAGTGACCACTATATTCCTTCTTGTAGCATTGAAAGAGGAAAGCCAGATTTACCCATGAATTTGATAAAGGGGCCTAATGTTATCTTGCTACCAAGGCCATACAAGTAGTAGTACATCACTCTGTTAGTTGTCTTGGCAACATGACTTCAGGCGAGTCATCACAACTTGTACTTGTCTGTAGCAGAGAAAGAACATAAGGCCGAATATGTTATTACTTTGTTAGTGAATATCTTAAGTCTCAGATCCTAATTTGGGGACCTAGAATAGATTACACAACAACTAATGATATTATATTAAGGGGAGCATTTAAACCAGTCTTTGAGTGACATTGGGACCGTGAGGCAGCTTTGGAACTTTTGCAAAAAGTGGGGAGCCATTGGAAGACATCCTGGTTGGATAAGCCTAGAAATTAGCAGTGAAAATTTTAGTAAGACACTTAAGATGGTATAAAAATTGAGTAAACAATTTATATATTAATTGCATGAGTAGAAAAATAAATCAGAAAGGAAGTGCCATGCTTACTGGATACCTGAACTGCAATGTACTTGTACTTGTAGTTGTGGGCATCCCTTCCCCCCAATTAGAGAAAGTGTTAGACTCATAATGACTATGAAGCAGCTGTTCCATCAAGCTGTTTTCCAAATGGGCTTTCACCATTATTGTTGTTGTTAGACAGAGAGGGAAGTGATTTTAGTGTGAATGTGAAAATGAATTAATGTTGCCTGTCAGGAAACAAAACCAGTGCCAGGGGATCAGCTTATGCACAGCTGAAAGATTGAAAAAGAAAACTCTGGGAAATCAGAGAGCTAAAAAGACAATGATCCCAAATTCACACTAGTGTTGGAACATGGAAGTCAATGTTCCACTCCAGAGATGAAAACAGCTTCAGATGAGGCACTTTGGGTCATCATATCCAGGCAAACTTGGAAAGTAATGGTGACACTGGCACTAAGGTTGTCTCATTCCCAACCTGAACACCAGAGGAAAATGTCAATCCCTTGGCCATCTGAGTCAATTTGGGTTAGGTTTGCCAATTTAGCAAATAAAAATACAGGATGTCTAGCTAAATTTGAATTTCAGATAAACAATGAATAATTTTTTGAGGATAAGTATGTCCTAAATATTGCCTGGGTCATAATTATACTAGAAATTATTCATTGTTTATCCCAAGTTCAAATTTAACTGGGTGCCCTGTGGCAACCCTCATCTGGGATAATTAATACTCATCCTGATTCCCGGAACATTATGATATGGTTGCTTTTGAACTCTTCCCTGAAATGCCAATGTTGGACTCTTACTAATCCTTTGTGGCAGATTATATTATATATCCCATCCCACATTGTCTTCTGACAATGTGACATTGACACTCTTCCATTGAGAGTTGGGGTCTGGGTGGACTTTGTAAACTGCCTTGACTGACAGACTATGGCAGAAGTGACACTCTGTGACCCCTGAGGCTGGATTGCTAACAGTAGGATAACTTCCAGCAGTCTCTCTTCCTCTCAGTACATGAAACTTGGGAGCCCTGAGCTGACATATAAGAAGTTTGACTAGCCTGAAGCCACCAGGCTGGAGAGACCATGTGGAGAGGCCACACAGAGACAGAAAAGATGCCTGAGGTGCCCAAGTATTCCGGCCTCCAGCCATTCATATCGTCCCTGTTTAGATGACCCCAGCTTTAAGATGACCCCTGTTTCACCCACTGTTTGATTGCAACCTCACTTAAGACTGAGCTGAACTTTGTAGCCAAGCCACTCCCAAATTTCTGACCCATGGAAACATGAGAGTTAATAAATGGTTATTGTAGTTTTAATCCACGATGTTTTGGGTTGATTAGTTACACAGCCACAAATAACTAATATATACTGGTTTTGGGGAAGAGGAATAACACCACTTTTAACGCTGACATCTTTAATAATAGTCTTTTAAAGTAAGTATCTTTGTTTTTAGGGATATGGACACGGTATTATGTCCAAATCTTTAAGTCAGATTTTGAAGGTTTTACTGTTATTATCTCTTCAGCTATCATTTTTTTGAAAAAAGTTCGAACAAATGGGTAAGTACTATAGGAAAATTGAATTGTCCATAGGAAAAACAAAACAAAACAAATAAGCCTATCTCAGTCCAGGGATTGCATAATGAAATGAGCATGGATACAGGAGAGCTAGGTTGTCTGGGCTTTGACGCTGAGTAGCTATTGGACTTTGAGCAGTTACTTATTCTCTAAAACTCAGTTCTTGTATCTGTAAAATGAGACATTATCCTAGGTAAGGGATGGCAAATAGGCGGCATGCAAGCTACCATTTTCCCGAGCAGACATCACTAAGGAATTGTAGCACTCTTTCTACAGGAAATGACCTTAGCGTTTTCTCAAAGCAGAACTCCAAGAAGTCAGGAGCAATCAATCACAGATGGCAATAATGACAAAATCATTTCTTTGCGTTCCCAGACGTTAAACATGTACTGTTACTTCCAGTGTTAAAATTTAGTATCTCTGTAATCTAAGTGATTCACCTGAGTTCTTAAAGAGTTGCTAAAGTGATTGTGGAAGTAATGTTGGAAATATTTGAAGGATCACGGAGCAAAAATAATTGACTATGAACTGGGTGCCACATAGTTATTTATGTACTGTGATAGATACAATGTTGAAAAAGACAGTTTCTCAAAGAGAGAAAAGGATACACACAAATAACTCCAAGTGAGACAATTTTACCATCCTGATTCAGATTAGAACAATTTTGCCCCGATTGTCAGCTGAGACGGCTCCGTGGCCTTGAGGACAATGTAAGAAAAGAGACAGCGGTGTGTCTCAGGGGTACTTTCTTTACATTTGATCTAAGTGTATCTAAAGGATCCAGCTGCATAGCAGCTCCCCATACAACCCTAATTCTGAAAGAAGTCAATAGTCAACTCCTCTCAGCTCCTTACACCCGGCCCTATGTCCCAAGCATTTGCACTCCTTTGTTAGTATTGCTGACAGCTCCCGTGTTTCAGTCTTTCCATACATGGTTCTCTGCTTTTATTTCAGACCTTCTTTTAACTCTGTTACCATCTGTTTATTTCTCCACCCCGGGCTTGGAAATCTCCCTTAAAGGCCATCACCAACTCCCTTTTCACATGCCCTCCTGTTTGATCATCAGTCATTTATTATCTTTCCCTATCCTGGACCAAATTTTCAAGACTTTTTCTCCAAGTGTGTAATTAGAATTCTTTTTTAAAATTACATGAGGTTTTAACTTTTGTTTTTCTATAACAGATTTGCAAGTATTACACATAGTTTTAAGTGTACACATTCAGGTGCACAATCTCAATATAAGTATAGTGCAGGACTCTAATTTTCCTATTATCCACACTGCCACATATTGAATACTGATCTCTTCGCATAGCCCACCCCAAATCTGAACCAAATAATAAAGTAACTGATCTCAAAAAGCTGGGGAGAGAGGCTGATATCCAGCTGAGAGAATTGGAGAAGGAACTCTAGAGGAGGTAGCATCTGTCTTTGACCTTGAAGGACACATAGGAAATTAGAAGGCAGAAGCAGAACAGGGTGGGGATGGGGGCATTGCAGGTTGAGGAAAAAGCACGAGAAAGACATGAAGACAGAGAGATAGGAGAGTGAAATGTATTTTTGCCTGCAATGTAGTAGTCATTAGATAGAAGAGAGATGGCGGAAGACCATGTGGCAGAGGCCCTCGGTATCTGTGGATTGCTTGACTAAGTAATTGAAGGCTAGTCCTGCTTCACTTGATTTTTGGGAGTAGGCGATATGTTGGCAAGTGGTTCTCTGGTTCTTAGTCTCTGTTCTATTTTTGAAAGTTAAGGTTTGGAAAGAATGGCTCCCTTGTCTATGTCTCCAGCCTTTTCCGTGAAAGAGAAACGTGGTAAAGGCAGATATTCAAGGTGGTGAAGATTCACTGTGCATTTAAATGACCATTTTAACAATTTGCTTGGAACTCTTTCCTTTCCCAGTATAGACATTCTCTAAGCCTATAGCAGTTGATTCTTCTAGCACGCGCTCAAACACAAATGTATAAAGTGAGCTTCCTAGGAGCCACCAGAGAAGTAACCCAGAGTTCCTCCACAAAGTAGTCATTTTCCCTTTTTTCATCCATTCAGGAAATGTTTGTTGAGCAACTATTAGGTACAAGGCATTGAACTGGATATTGGATACAGATTGATGTACAACACAGAATGTCCTTTGCCTTTAGGGGATGAACTCCTGAGAATGACATGTTAGGCATGATTGATCAGGACGGATTGACATCCGACGGTACACATTACAACAAATGCCAAGGAGGAAACTAACAGGCTGTAACAATAAAGACTTGTAGGGGGAATAAATTGAGAGATTGGATCAAGTTGACATTCTCTAGCCAATACCAACCTCAACCCTTAGAAATAATAGAAAGGCCTTTTTAGTCAATGCATTACACAGACAACACTAGATGCTGTAACAGATAAACCCCAAACTCTCAGTGGTTGCACATAACAGACCTTTCTTTCTTTTTCATGTAAAATTCAAAATGACTGTTTGTGATGAACTGGTGGCTCTCTTCCAAGAGGTGATTAAGGACCTGACTTCTTCTATCTTGTGACTTTGTCCCTTTCAACATTAGGTTTCTAAAGTTGCTGTGTTCATCAGCTCAAGGCTTGAGAAAAGAAGCTGGTGGATCAAAAGTGGAAGATTTTTATGGTCAAGACCTGAAGTAGACTCCTTACTTCTTCCCTCATTATTGGCCATAGCTATCTGGAATGTATGTTGGGAAATGTCATATAACTGTGTGTAGAAAGAAGAGGAAACAATTTTGGAGAACAACTTATGTAAATATGTCTTTATGTGAAACATCAGCAAATAGACCATGTGTTAGGCCATCAAGGAAACTTAAACCAACATAAAAAAGGGAAAATCACACAAGCCATATTCACTGTCTACAACACAATCCAAGTAGACATTCTGAACAAAAATTAGTTCCTACCCCTAAATATCTTTATAAAAACAAACTTTTAAATAATTTTTGGCTTAATGAGATTATAAAAACAAAAATGGCTAAGTATTTAAAAATGAACTACACTGAGGGCAGTAGCTACAAAAATCTGTGCTTTGGGATATGGCCAAAGTAGTATGCAGAGGAAAATGTGTAGCTTTAGATGCAAATATTAGCAAAAGAGAAAAATAGAAATTAATCAAATTGAGTGCTCAATACAAGTCAGAAAAAGAACAAAATAAATTTAAAAAAATTAGAAGGAAGGACTAACAAAGATAAAGACATAAGCAAAACAGAAAACAAGTACAAATACACACTCATGAGAGTAGATTAGTAACACAAAAACTTAAAAAAAAACACTAACGAAACTAGCAGATTTATCTAGAAAATAGAAAGAAGACACATGGATATCAACAATAGGAATGTGAAAGGGGACAAAATTATAGATATGACAGAAATTTTTAAAAGGGACAAATATGTATAAATATTACCAATAAATTTGAACATTAAATGAATTAAAATATTTTTTGGAAAATATAAAAGACTAAAATTGAATAGAGAAGAAGTAGAAAACCTGAATAAGTCTCAAACCATTAAAAACATTTAAAATGTTCCATATCATCTTGAGGCTCAGGCAGTTTTATGAGTAAAGTCTTCCAAAACTTCCAGGGAAGATAGTCCTCATGTTCTAGAACAGAGAAAAGCATGGCATAATAGATACTTGACTTATTTTAGGAAGCTAATGCTTTCCTGATCCCAAAACTGGACAAACGTATCAGACTCATAAAAATAAATGAAGTCAATGTCATTTGCGAACATGAGGGCAAAAATCTGAAATGAAGTATTTACAAGTGTAATTTAGCAATGAATTAAAAGACTGATGTGACCTCCTTAGAGGTTATTACAGTAATGGAAGAAGGGCCGACTTTCAAAAAATCTACTAATGTAATTACTAAATTAAGGAACATATGAAGAAATATCAATTGATTATCTCATTGACCATCTCGCTAAATGTGAAAAGCATTTGGTAAGAATACTCATTTTAAAGAAAAATCCTAAGAAACTAGGAATAAATGAAAGTTCTTTAAGTTGACGCAGACGTCCACACGGAGCATCATTTATGGAGGTAGACAAGACTTAAAGCTGTATCTTCGTATTCTCCAAAAAACAATATAGAACAACAAGAACACATAATATATCTCAGCATAAGTAAAGGGTAAAATATACTGAAATTCAACTTTCCTGTTAATAAAAAATGAAGGAGCACCAAATCACAGAGAGGGAGTGCTCGTCCTGCTGGTGCAACTGTTTCTGGCAAGTAAGTGCAGCCCAGAGAAAAACTGTGAGGAAGAGAGAAGTAGAAAACTAGGAGTGGGCTTGCAAATTGCTCCAAAGCAACCATAATAAAGAGGAAGTTCATTTGAAGCATAAAAAGAATAAAAAAGTGTCCTGTTAGGTCACAGCACTAACTACAGGGAGGGTCTTAAAAATATGCTTGATATGAGGTAGCAGTCTTTAAAGAGCATAGCTTCAGGGTGAAGAAGGCAAAAAGATGGTAAAGGGGAAGAGAAGGGGAAAATTGAGACAAAAAAGAAGGAAACAACCTAGAGGACCACAATTCCTCCTCCAAAAAATAAAACCCCAAAACAAAACCCCAAGGCCAAACAAACATAGTACTAGGAAGCAAGGAATTTCAAAAAGTAAAAGGATAGAGGCATGTCAAAGGGACACAGGTGTCAACTTGAAAGAATTACCAATGGTCAGAGGTGGAATCTTGTGAGTAACAAAATATTGGATCATAAACCAAACTATTGGATTATAAGCCAAAGTATAAAAAAAAATAGACGAGTCTATACTGATGTAAATAAATGATCAAATAAACCCATAAATGGGGGAGAAGAGACAACTTTTTCTATAGAAGAATTCTAAATAATATATGTTGATACTCCCCTCTCCGGGAGGTAGAGCTTAGAAGCTCTGCTTTTGACTATGGGCTGGACTCTATGACTTACTTCCAAAGAACAGAGTATAGAAAAGGAAAAATAGTAACTTTATAGTAGGGGAAACTGGCAAACACTACCTTAACCAAGAGATCAAGTTTAACATCACTCATGATATCCTGAGGATGGCCTGTACCCCATGATGTGATATGATGTGATGAGAAAGTCACTTCAGTTCTGTGGTATTCTTTCCAAACCTTGTCTTGGTTCTTTCCAAACTAAACCTAGTCTAATCTGAGAAAAACATCAGACAAACCCAGACTGAAAGACAGTCCACAAGATATCTGACCAGTACGTCTAAAAAGTGTCAAGGAAAAATTAGCAAAGATTGAGAAAATGCTTTGAAGCAGAGGAAAGAGGACAACTAAATGCCACATGGTAACCTGGGTTGGATCTTGGAAGGGAAAAATACATTGATGAAAACTGGTGAAATTCAAATAAAGTTCAGTTAATCGTAATATTCCAATGTTGTTTTCTTAGTTTTTACAGTTAACATAAGGGGAAACTGAAATTGACTGAGGGGTATACAGGTGCTCTCTGTACTCTTTTCGACTTCTCTATAAACCTAAAATTATTCCAAAATGAAAAGAACATATGAACAAACAAAGAAAAACACCAAAACCACCAGAGAAACTGGACTTTGCTTACTGATAGCAGATAGTGCCCTTGAATCCGAAATCTAAAAACCACCTAAAATTCACAAAATAAATAGGAAAAAGAAGTGTATATAAAATTAAAATTACTGTATTAGAGAATGAGAATTAGTCTGCCTCAGCTGAAGAAAATTCATTTCCTCATCCAACCAAACAAACAAAGCAAGCAAGAAGCATAAGAATATCGTAAGGCAACACTCCAAACTGATGAAATATACTCAAACAAGCATTTGGGGATGTGATAGCCTATGATGAATCAGAAATACAGAAATTAAAAATAGAAATAGACAAAATCACGGAAAGAAATGAAAAGCGAGTTGATTAAACTCATGGAAGAAATAGAAGGAAAAAGACCAAATCATCTCACAAATAAAGACTAAATTACAAGTTACCCAAGGGAGAATAAACTCAAAAGGAAATTTAATGAGGAGCATTCAAGAAAGACAGAAAATAACCAGGAGAATAAAAACGGGATAAAAATAGAAGTAAAAAGGGTCAGAGAGGAAGTGATTGAAATGGAACAAAAAGAAGAAATAACAAATGTTTGATTAAAGCCCTTGAAGAAAAAGAAACAGAACAGAGCTAACATTTAAAACCATAATTCAAGAAAATTTTTCACAAATAAAAGATCCAGATCTACTATATATTAAAAGAGCCCACTGGATACCTGTGGAAATTAACCCCGAAAAATTAACTTTAAGACATAGCTGAGAAAAATAATTAGGCTTAAGAGAAAAAATCCTCAAGGCCTTCAAGCGTAAAGATCAAATAACAAAAGCTAAGGAGACCCATCAGCAATCGATTTCTTAAAAACCACATGAGCAGCAGTGGAGACGGCATTTTCAGTAAAGTCAAAAAAAGTGTGAACTAAAAATTTATGTCTTGCCAAGCTATCCTTCCAGTACATCGGGTATCAGTAAACAACTTTAAACACAGAGGAATTTAGGAAATTCTCGTTACCTCCGCTACTATTCAGCATTGTATTGGAAATATAAAAATACAGGAAACTCAAAATACATAGTCCCGTGTCTATTCATGGCAGCATTTTAAAAATTGCAAAATACAGGAAATGACTTAAACACCTGTGCATAGGAGAGTGCTTGAATAAACTTTGGTACAACCACACAACCGAGGGTTACTGAGGAGGATCAGTGTGAAGAAAAGTATGGAATGATTTCTGGAGGTAATATTGCTACATGAAAAATATAAAATGCAGGGCCGGCCCAGTGGCACAGCGGTTAAGTGCGCACATTCCACTTCTTGGTGGCCCGGGGTTCGCCGGTTCGGATCCCTGGTGCAGACATGGCACTACTTGGCATGCCATGCTGTGGTAGGCGTCCCATATATAAACTAAAGGAAGATGGGCACGGATGTTAGCTCAGGGCCAGGCTTTCTCAGCAAAAAGAGGAGGACTGGCAGTAGTTACCTCAGGGCTAATCTTCCTCAAAAAAAAGAAAAATATAAAATGCAGAAGAATATCTGTAGTATGCTATCTTTCATGGAAGAAAGAAGAAAGAAGAAAATTTATATGTATCTGCTCATTTGTGCAAAAAAATATATGAGAAGGGTGGGTGGAACAGAATGGAACGGATGGGGGATAGGAATGAGGTAGAAGAGATGCAGAGGGTGACACTTCTCTAAGTGTACCTCTTTGTATATGACTTTTAGAATCACGTTGAGGTTTCTCACTGTATGTATATAAAAATATATATAGTACATATATAAATTTCTTTATTATTTTTGCAACTTTTTAAACTCTGAAATTATTTCAAAATCAACACTTAAAAATCAACAAAAAAGCATTCTCTTTGGGGGCCAGCCTGGTGGTGTAGTGGTTAAGTTCGCATGTTCTGCTTTGGCAGCCCAAGGTTCGCTGGTTCGGAACCCGGGTGCAGACCTATGCACCGCTTATCAAGCCATACTGTGGCAGGTGTCCCACATATAAAATAGAGGAAGATGAAAATGGATGTTAGCTCAGAGCTAATCTTCCTCAAAGAAAATAAAAGCATTCTCTTTGAAATCAGAAATAAATCAATGGTGCCTGCCTTAATTGCTTTCATTGCTGCCATTCTACTTTGTACTAGAAATCTTAATGTATGCAATAAGGAGAACAAAGTATATAATATGAATGAATATTAGAAAGAAAAAAATCACATATATTTGCAGATGTGTTTGCTAGAAAATTAAAAGAGAATCTAGTGACATGTGAAGTGTACTTCTAAGAGAGTGGATCAAAATCAATGTACAAAAATCCACAGCTTTCCTATGCATGATCGACAAACAATTAGAACATATGAGGGAGTGGGGATAAGCTGCCAGGTCGAAGGCGATTGAGGAATAAACGGGAAGCAGGCTACAGAGGCTGTGTGTACAAGCAATTCTGAGAATTTTGAACACAAAAAGGAGCAATGGCTGTTAGGGTATGTAAAAGAGAGTAGTTTTCTTTCTTCTTCTTCTTGTTCCTTCCCCTCCACTTTTGTCTTGAGGAGAAATATTACAGCATTTTTGTATGCTATTGGAAATCATCAGTAGAGGGAGAAAGACTGACATTGCTGGACAGTGATGGTAACCAGACGCCCTGCAAAAGCATTGGGATAACCTTAGAAAAGAAAAGGTCATTTCCTTAACTGTAACAGAGGAAATTGTAGGCGATGTACGCACATGGACAAAGGTTTGTAGATCTGGTGGTGTAACAATGAGGAAACATTGTGAAGTATGAGGCAAGGTCAACATCTGAGGCTGAGAGTGGGGTGGGAAATTTGAGGAGACAGATGAACATGTGAAAGAGTAATCTTAGAGAATCAGAAATCAAGTTTTCTATAGAAAAGTGTAGAATTGCTGGGCAGTTGAGATTTTATTTGTGATGTTAGAATATGAGTTAAAAGTGAAACCATTTTTCCTGGTTGTTTATTTGAATTTTTCTGACAATGTTAAGCTGCTTTAGGTGCAGGCACAGAAAAGGTGAATCGTTGCTTTGCATCCAGAGTGGGTTCTTCTGGATGGGTATGATGGAGGGAGAGAAGGAACAAGGAAATTGACGGTGTTTGCCAACACCAATTATGGTACAATTTTAATGATGGAGCATGCCATCTAAACTGAACAAGGAGGCGGGGCTGGCCCCGTGGCTGAGTGGTTAAGTTCACGCTCTCCTCTGCAGGTGGCCCAGTGATTCGTTGATTTGAATCCTGGGCGCGGACATGGCACTGCTCATCAAACCACGCTGAGGCAGCATCCCACATGCCACAACTAGAAGGACCCACAACGAAGATTATACAACTATGTACCAGGGGGCTTTGGGGAGAAAAAGGAAAAAAATTAAAAAGATCTTAAAAAAAATAAATAAACTGAACAAGGAGGGAAGTGAATGGAGGATGAGGCTCTGGATAGAGAAAAAATTTACAGGACCAATGGATTAGAAGTCATGATGGTGATGAAACATTTTAAAATGATGGTACGTAAGCAAGCGCGCTAGCTGGAAATGAGACCTTCTAGAGAGTGAAATGTTTGCTTTCAAGATGTCAAAGTTCTACAATTTTTGGTGGACATGGTGTGACCATAATAGGGGCTGAAGTAAAATCAAGTCTAAAAATAAGGAGGTCAAGAATTGGTGTGTCCCAGTGTGTCAGTGAGGTAGCCAGATGGCATAGCCTCAAAGAATAGGCAGTTCGTAAGAGGGTAGAGGTGCAATGGAATGGACATGACGATGGGAAACAGGGAGGACAACCTGCCCACCACAACATGAGACTTGAGACAAGAATGGCCTGTACTGGGAAGACTACCCAGTGATGCTTTGTTCTCAGGAGACAACTAGATTTCAATTAAGTGAGAAGGTGGAGGAACTGTCTCAAGAAGAAGTTGAGTATGTAGGATTGTTTGCTGATCACCAACATGAGTGAAAAGCTTTGGGAAAGAGGAGATATAAGGCAGATTGGTTCAGATGGGATAGACAGAGCAGTGTGGGTGTAAGAGTTTTGGTAAAAGTAACCAGGGCAGCTTGTATTGGGATTTGAATCATGATAGGATTTATCCTGATCATTTTCTAAAGAGGCATGAATTTGTTCCACCATATTTGTGTGCAAGAAATGTAATATTTATTTTACTTTTCTCTGTTAAATCATACTTGACTCTGAGTCTTTGTTTGCCTATCTGATAAGAAATGAAATTTTTGGTATGCTTGGTGGTCCCCTTCTATTCTCTGGGATTATATAAAAATGGAAGGTTTTCTACAGTGTTCAGGAAGTTGGGGGGGCCTTCTCGGTTCATATTGTAATCGTTGCTGATGAACTGCTTATTGTCCAAATGGTGTTTCATTTGAAGTCAGGCAGTTATTCTGCTTGAAAGTCTCTTTGTTTCAGCCCTAGTTCTGTCCTATGAAATTTGACCATGGCCCGCTAGGCTTGTGTTTCCAGGTTCAGTCGTGGGGAATCCACAACCCAGCTTTATGAGAAAGTCCTAGTATCTCCTGGAGCATTGGGTGGGGCACTGATCTCTGCCACTGGTAGAACCCACTTTCCTTTCAGTCCTCCATATCTACACAAAGTCATTCTTACCCTGAATTTGGGAAAAACTTTATTTTAACTGTTTATTCCCATTAGCACAGGCTTTTGAAACAAGTAGCTCCATTCTTTCCAAGAGTTATGCCTGGAAGATAAAAAACACTACTCGCCTGCTGGGTAAAAGGAAGGAAAAAAGACTTCGTTCTTTCAAGATGAGGCTATGGGGACATTTTTCAATCAAATTATTCTCATCCCCCTTTTAGGGTTGAGCGTGCACTCAGATCTTGTCCTGGGGTCTGAATACATTGCCCATAGCATGGAAACTTCCAGGGCAACTGCTCCCTCTGCTTTTAAGGGCTCATGTGACTAGACTGAGGCGGTATAGGGTGATGAGAGGCACTGCGCCCTCAAACAAGGGGGTGACATGGCTTCAATATCTGGCTCCTGCTCCCTTAGAAACTAGCACGGCATGTGGAACTGCAGAAATAGGAAAAGACTTCCCCCAAACTGGGAGTTCTCCACCATTATGCAAATCAGTTAACACCAAACAGTTGCTTTCACAGTCACACAGTCAGGGTGCCCAGAGTAATCATTTCCGTTGCCACCATCGGGTGGGTGTGAGAACTGGGCTCATCTTAAAGCATATGACTAATGAGCGTGTATCTGGGGGGGTCCATCTGGTATTGATGGGGCTCATCTGAAATGATGGCAATGTAGCCAAGACCCAGGAACACAGTTTATGGGCAACTGACTGAGCCTTCATGACTTTCTGCTTCTGGGGGTTGGTGGTGGAAAGGAAAGTTTTTGGGGTCTTCTGTTTCATTCAGAATATCTTCCTTTTGAGAGCATTTAGTTGAAAGCTATCCAGGCAAATCAGTTACCGGATCAATTTGTCACCTTCTGGTCTCTGGAAAATACAAATAAGGTAATGCTCAAATGGTTTTGTGTAAGACCAGCCTGTGGTCACCCCAGTTAACACCATCTGCCTTTTGTCTTGATTTCACTGAGGAAGTAGCATGTGAGTGTGAGGAAGTTCAACTCCCAGAAAAAAACAAACTGAGGGAAAGAAATGAAAGTTCAACCATCCACTTTAGTAATTAAGAATAGGAAACATAAGACTCTATCTGATAAATGCAGCATATAACAAAAATGGATTTTAAAAACCTAGTATACATTAATTAATTAAGAGAGGACAGAGAGAATGTACTATAGATAGAGAAAACCAGAGATAGCTAGAGAACGGGAGGGGAAAAGCAAGAGAAAAAGCAGTAAGTTATACTTACCACCAATTACTCATTATCCTGGAGTCTTATTTTATTAATATTTTTCTTTCTTTGATTTTTACCTCCTTTTTGAGCTATTTTCTTTTTTCTGGTTGGCTTAGAGACCTAAATTTGAACAAAATCAACTTTTTGTAGTATCAATTGACATGAATATTACCCTCCTCTCCTCCCATATTATTTATTTGATTTGGATTTATGTGAGTTTTAGTTCATATTCTGATCTCCAGTGTTACCTGGGGGTTTTCTGGAAATGGGCTGTAACTTGCACCATTAACCTCTATATTCTATTGCTGCCATAACAACTTAACACATATTGATCATATTATCTTATAGTTCTGAATTCTAAAGATCAGAAGTCCAAGACAAGTCTCAGGCTAAAATCTTGGTGCCAGGTCTAAAATCAAAGTATTATCAAGGCTGCGTTTCTTTCTAGGGGCTGTAAGGAAAAAATCTGTCTCCTTGCCTGTTCCAGCTTCTGGAGGCTACCCACATTCCTCGCCTTGTGGTTCCTTCTTCTATCTTCAAAACCAGCAGCATTGCATCTCTCTGACCTTTCTTTCATCCTCACATCTCAAACTTACCACAGCCAGGAAAGGTCTTCCACTTTTAAGGGCTTTCCCCATCTCAAGGCAGGTTGATTAGTAGCCTTAATTCCCCTACCATGTAACACAACACGCTCAAAGGTCCCAGGAATTAGGATGTAGACATTTTTGGGAGTTATTATTATGGGTGGGCCATTAAATGTCTACCACAACTTCTCTTGTTTTACAATAATCAAATAATTTCCCCTTTAGGTCTACGGGAACCTCTCCTAGTGTGTTTACAAGGATTTGTCTATAAGGAATGTCGAACGAGGAAAGTGTGGCCCTAGAAGTGGTTCACTTTTATGGAGAACTCACTTTTCCCAGCCAAATTCCATACATATTTTTAAAGGTTGTTCTAGAAATTTTGGTCTACTTGAGCCATAGTAAATATGATTTGTATCTTATTTTATTAAGTGTTCATTAGCGTTTGTCAGCTAATGATGTTTGGAATTAGCCTTTATGTGTATAGATAGACAGGGGAAGAGGGGGGACCCATTATGAGGACAGAGATTTAATGTTTCTGACTTTGGGTCCCTGATTGTATAGTGTCACACTCTTGTGGGGAGGGAAAATGTCTGGAAGAGCTTACTGTCACCATTTGAATATAAATTAATTTTTCCAAATAAAAATGTTAATATTAGTAATTTTGTTGACATCATCTCTGGTTCAGATTTACTTGGAACTTTTAATTCTTTTGACCCTGGTCATGCCAAACCTACTGAGGTAAATGGAAATAGCTTGCCATTTTTCTCCTTCCCTATTTTCTTCTCCTACGTGGTATCCATTCTAACTACCCTCAGAGCATCAGGGATGGCTGATGTGGGGAGGCCAATTAATTTTATTACAATTCTGAGATGCTTTTGGTTTTGCCCTCCTACTTTTGCCTCTGCACCCACCAAGAGTACTCTCCACACAGAGGAAATTAGATATCAAAGAGGGTAATTAATTGTGTCCAAGGACTGATGTCAATATTCATCTCTAGCTCAGCCACTGTAAAGAGCATAATTATTTTTCCCACTTCATGTACCTTATAACCTGGGCTCTAGAGTGCTGGGAAATGAACTCCTGTCCTCTGTCCTCCTCTAAATGGCCCATGTCAGAGATATACTCTTAGAGTGCTGTTTCACTGGCTGAAGTATCAGCAAGGCGAGGAAAAATAGGTGATCTTTTTATGGCAGAATTCTAGCATGCCAACTTCTGAAAGTCTTGATGCTTTGTAATCAGGTTTTTGAAAAGGTGGGCACAGAAGAGTGCACTCAAGAAATAACAATTTTTCTCTGATTCTTTCCTTTAAGCCCATCTCTCTTCTCTGTTCCTAGATAATATCTTGGGTGGCTTCCATAGCGTTTCGGGCACTTTTGAATGGTCTCATATGAAATGAACATCAGAACTTCACCTCATATGATCAAAAGCTTCTTGCTTCTCTCTGGCGCAGGCCCTTATCCAGGCTTTTCCCAACCAGCATAAGGGAAAGAGCACACATGGTGTATTCATTTATCCTCCTTATTCCACTTTTTCTCCTGCTTGTGGTTGGCAGTCGACAGAGGGAGAGAAGATTAGAGGGAAAATACCAAGTCTTCCCTGCATTGCCCCACTGCTGGCTGTCTCGGGTGGGCACTTTTGTTGGCTATTTTGACTCCTTCCCACTGTCAACTTCCACACCGGGCCTATCCCTAGTAACTGATCTCTTACAACCCACCTCCATCCCCCCAGCTCTTGTTCCCTGGGGAATATTTCTGGCCAGACTGATATTCAGCCAATATGGATTTGTACTGGATATTTTATTGTTTGTTGGAGTCTATCCTCATTATTTGGTGCTACTGTCTTACTAGTAGTAAGTATTTTAAATAACATCCCTATTTCCAGCCTTGCTTCTACAACACTTCCCAGCACGTGGCCCTCCTGTGATCTCCTTTCAAGATGACTCAAGCTCAGTTACTTTCTATGGGATCTGCTTAGTCTCTGGGAACTACACTAGCAGCCTTGAGCTGCAGCACAGCCAGGCTTTCCAGCAGACTTCTCATGGGAATAGCCAGGCACCAGTCTCCATTGTGCCCTCCTCCCCAAATCCAGAGAACAGGTATCAAGTTTCCCCAGGAAATCTGTAACCTCACCCTTCTCTAGCCACATGGCAACATCAAAGCCAGCAAAGCACCTCATTTGGAAGGACAAGTAAAAGGAGGAGAAAAACGCATCACCTTCTGTTCTTTGGAATACCTGTGAAAACAATCTTTTCCCCATCTTAAGTTATCCCTAGTCTTCTCCTGTATGTGGGAAGGGGCACCAGTTGCTGCGAGTGTTTGGCCATACCTTGGCAAGTCCAACAAGGACATGCAAGACACCACTGTTTAGAAATTGCGGGTGTTTATCAGCCATTGTCCTCAGCTTTGGGGCCTTAGCCAAAACAATGAGGAGACAACAGGAAAAGTCCCACTGGATGTTTTCATGACCAAAGGCAACTTCAATAGGCAGACTAGGTCCTGCAGACAGGTATGTGCTTTAAATAGAACACGGCTGCCTCCATTTGCTGACTCAACAATATTTCCTGTTGAATTCAGGTCTCAGAGTTTGCTGGCCCCACATAGATTGCCCACTGTAAGCAGGAGGGTGCTGTACTAGGTGCTGCTGAAAAAGCAAAGAGGACTTTGTTCTTCAATCGTGAGGTCAATGTGCTTATAGGCTAGAAGGTGGCAAAGATAAAACCTTGACATGAATACCCCAAAATCTGATAATCACAATAGTAAAGGTATAGCAAATAGTCTATGAAAATTCAGATTCAGAAGAGAGAAGTTATTTTCAGCTCAGAGGACCAGTGAAGGTGTCCTCAGAACACCCAGAAGAGGTAGTGTTTTTCAGTCAAGAAGGAGTAAGATTGGATGAGCTAAAGCAAGGGGCATTCCTAATCTGAAAGTCAGCAGCAAGCAGTAGAGAAAGTTAATTCACTAATAAAATAGCAAACATTTTTGAGCTCTCACTGTGTTGCAGGCTCTGTGTTATTTATATGCATGTAATTTATTTTTCAAAATAACCTTATGAAAAATGTGCCATTATTATCTCCAGTTAACTGTTAAGAAAACTGAGATGTTGATTAAATTAAGTTGACCAAGGACACACAGCTAATAAGTGATGGAGCTGGGATCTGAGCCCAGGGTTCTTCTGACTTTAAAGCCCATAGGTTAGAATCTCTCTAAAAGGCAAAAATTTGCAAACTAAGGCATGAGTTCATAAACAAAGGAAAATGTCTGCTGACGAAGACCATTTGGATGTGAACAAACGTTACAGTGTTTGGTCCAGCTCCCAGGATGATGCTCACCCCTGCTTCTGGGCCTCTGTTCTCACAGTTCTCAGAATCTCAGATGTTCTCCCCTCTGTCTGTACTCAATAAAATTCCTTATCTCCTTGAAGGCCTGATAGAAGACTTGCCACTATAAAGGCACCTTCAGCTCCAACATCCCCGCAAGCCCAGGTCTCTCCACTGCCTCCTCACCCACTATAATTCCAGTTCACATCACTGCATACTGAAGGACACACTTTCTCTATTATTTCTTATTTACCTCTTCAGATAAAATGTAAATTCTTGAAAGATGGGACTATCTTTTATGTTCCTTTTGTATTTCTCATAGTGCCTGTAGATCTGCTGATTGATTATAAGGTTTGGGGCTATTTTTAGAGTAGAATTAATTGCTGGTATGTAAGGTTCTGCGGGAAAGATTTGACCTTCCATTTTGTAAAACTCCTAGCAGAATAAAACTATAAGATTGAGAAACTTCTTGTGAATTTCAAAAGCACCAGCATGTAGGGCGATGGAGGGATGCTTGTAGTGCTGAAGAGTCATTAACGATGCCTCCATAAGGGAGAATGTTGGGTTTGACGAGAGCCAAAGCAACAGCAGGGAGAATCCAAAGATTCATAAGATCAGTCTGCACAGAGGAGTGTGAGAAACACGAAAGGCTGTTGTTTTTGTCTAAAGTGTTTCCCTTCTCAGAGAATGAGCCAAGGGAATATGTGGTTTCAGAACTTCCCTTCTGTTCTCCAGCTTTTGCGACACCCCAGCAAATGCAAAGCATTGTACATGCATGAATTTCGTAGTTGAACAGGAAGAACTTGGGAGGCAATGACAAATACTTCACAGTGCCTCCCTGGCATCTGAGGTGGTTTTCTGAGAGAACACGAGCTCCTACTTAGTGGATTCTCAGGGGACATCTGTGGGAGGAGCTTTCCATAGCAAATATGTACACTCTCACCATCCCCACAGCGCAAATGCCGCACGACTGTGTACAATCTGGTGCAAACCAAGAATGTGGAAGGGCGACTTAAGGAAGTCTTAAGGAAAACTCATGACCACACAAGTTGTCCAGAACACTGAATGATAATTATATAAATCATATGTGTTATTTTCAAGAAATCACAGAGAATGTATGCAGCAGAAGGAAACTCAGGAAGGAAGCAGGTTGGGGTAAAACAAAGTATTACATTTATGAAGATGTAAGAAGTAGCTTTTGGGAATTGCTCATCTTGAAAAATATGACAGCGTCAGTCTTTAGAAAAAAATGACAATCCAAAATACATCAATCTTCAAACAGCAGTAGAAAACTGGATGTGACTTTATTGAGATTCCCCCCACCCCAATCTTAGACACATGTCTTTATAGCTAAAGAGCCATGCTGCTTATCTTCTTGGCTGATATATTTAGATTTTCTTTAGCACATGCTTGATGAAGTAATACTTGCCAAATTAATTCAAATTGGCTTGAATAAGAGCTTAGTCATGTGGATCTCAAACTGGATGAAACTGATTAATAATAAATGTCAGGATTTTAAAATAATGAGTGAAATGCAAGAAATGTAGAAGAGAAGGCAGCCTTTTGACATAATTTCTCTCCTTTCAGAGCAGTGTCTGTTTGCTCCACCCTTGCCAAGGATCTCAGAAGGCTGCCAGGTGGGAGGTGGCTGGAGAACGGTAATTATTTTGTGAGCTCGTCTTGCTCCTTTGTATATGTGCACGTGTATAGGCATCATCCAGTTTTTTAGGCACTTTAGTTTCCTGAGTTCTGGGACTGCCTTTGTTTGGCCCCTGTTCCATACTGTCTAGTACAATGTGAGTATCTAGGGTGGGGTCCTGCAAGCTTCTCTTGCTCCAGAACTTGCTGAAGCCCTCCAGGATACTCTGAAATGGTCCCTCCTCAGGCCTAAGATAAGGCTAGGGTCAGCCTGGTGTGGTGGGATCATGCAGTAAATAGGCCCGTCTCCTGTCAAGGCCACTGCTCAGTTCTTCCTTCCTTTTCCTTTTCCTTTGGCTGTGCTTGTTCATCTCCTGAAGCTGTTGCTTCAAACACAGGAAGTTCATTTATAATTTAATGAATTAATTCAACAAAGATATGTTTTTATGACATCTAGGGAGACAAAGACAAATGAGACAAGAAATTCACAGCTAGAGGTGAGGAACACAACTACAGGACAGGGAGACACATGCTATGCTCTGGTATGCCCAGGATGCTGCAGATTATGCGTAGGAGCCAGGCTCACACCAGCCAGGGAAGCATTGAAAAGGATCGGAGGGGCTTTTTGGAGGGCATGATGCATGAAGTGAGTTCTGATGAATAGGGAAAAAAGGGCATTCTTTTCATTCATTCATCACATATCTACGTGGCACCTACTAAATACCTGGCTTTTGACTGGTTGCTGACAAATATCAGTAAGCAAGAAGAGATGTAGCAGGGCCAACCCAGAGATGCAAGCAAACAAACAAAAAAGAAAGTTCTTTAACTTCTAAATTGAATCTCTTCTTGCTCTGAAACATTCTATTCTCTATTGGCAGGGTTGGAAGTTGGGGCGTAAACTTACCATTTCTTTCAGTTCAAACAGTCTTGTAGATAAACTCAGTCTCTTTGGGGTACCTGGTCAGCCTTTCAGAGCTTTTCTCCCTTCCTCTTTCCTTTCTTGCCATGAAGAATCTGGGCACAGGGGGAATTTATTTAACCTACTGGAGTTGGGGGGTGAGGGGTGGCAGGGAAGTGAGTCTGGTCTAAGGAGTGTTCTTCTGTGTTGGCTCCTACTGACCTCGGATGTCTCACCTGGTTTCTGGGAACTGATTTCTGTCATCTAAACTTCATCTACTATGGATATAAAGTGTGGTATTTGATCTTGACACAGAACAGGTGTAATGATTATGGCTTAGGAGCTCATGGATCTCCTGTTACTGATCGGGCGTTGCCTCACCTCTCACTAGGGATGTTTGACCTCTGAGGTCTAATTATGACTCCTTCGAATCATGACTTCTCAACATTATGACTCCTTCACCTTTTGCTATGTGGGCATTTCAACCCTTATCTTAGCAAGCTCTCTGTCTCTACTCTCAGACATCTTCCTCGTCCTCCTCTACCCATTCCTTTTGGAGTATTAATGGAAATTCTAAGTTCCTTCTAAATAGTGTGGAAGCCAGGGGAGACCTGGAATCACCATTTTCCTTTCTGTTTTTCTGTGTTGCCTTCCTGTGGTTCCCAATGGTAATTGGAGTTCAGACTCCTTCCGATTTTGGCTTCCCTCTCAAACTATCAGAGATTTCTATCTTCTTGATCCACTCTCCATGGCTGAGGGTCTCAGGGGTCATTTTACCCTAGATTTGTCCCTTCCAAATTGGCTCCTTCCTCCAACAAACAGTGCTCTCTATTTCTTCCATGGTCAACTGGGAGCCTCCTTTGTATAATATCCTGAATTCTCTCTATCTATGGCTTGTGGTAAAACAACATGTTAGATCTCTGAGCTTTATTCTTTGTATGTAAAAGGATACTTCTGAAAATTAGAAAACACTTTTCATGTGGAACAAATCCTGTTTTTTAAAATTATTATGTCACACTGGCCTCAGAAACTTATTTTAGAGAGAAAAATCTGAACATTCCTTTCATTGCATTTCTGCTATATCAATTCTAATGATCCCTCAAGTATGATGTGCCTTAGAATTAATGGAGAGGAGTTTGCAATGTAAGGAAGAGCAGCAGAGAGCACATTAACATACTTTCCAAATATTTTCCTCCAACCTATATAAGTTACTGTATCTGCTTTCATTGAGTTTATATTTAGTCTAGGGAGATAGAAGTTTTTAAATTGGATGTAGTCCAATTTGTCTGTTTTTGCTTTTGTTGCCTGGACCACCCTACCTTTTTGAAGCACATGTACACAGGTCTCCATTCAGCTACAGGAATAGGACTTGAACACATACCACTCAACACACAACATTAACCTCTCTGTCCCATCTTCTGAAAGGAAGTCATTTTGCAAGGTCAAGGAAGGGCAGTCCTCTTTATCTTCCTTTGACTGAATTGCCGCTGAACGACACAGCTATTTTCATAAGACAAAAACAATTCTCTTTAAATTTGGAGCTGTAGATGTTGGAGTACCTTTGGGGAGATTCCTTCAAAAAAGAAAGGTTTTGGAAATGTGTGGAGGATATATAAGCCTTTCTTTCTCTTCGAATGTCCTGAGAGCCCTTCTCTCATTATCGCTGAGTGTCTGCACACATAGTTTGGAAACATGTCTAAACTTTCAGTCAGATGAATTATTGTTGTTGCTCTAAATTGCTAATTAAATAGAGGGATGAGTTTCTCCTAGGTCAGAGTTCCCCAAACTTTATTCGTGTGACATTTATGTACCATGCAAGATTTCCCCCGATCCCTATATCTCCTCTACTATTATTTTTACTTAATTAAAAAAAATGATTTTAAATGGACTCACAAAATTCTACGAAACAGTTCTGAAATCATTTGTTTGTAACACATTAAATTAAACATATACCTATTAAAATAAAATTTATGTATGACCTAAAATGCCGTTGCCTGCCTCCAGAGGAATGCACATCAGACCTCTCTTCTCCATTTACTCACTAACATCTCCTAGTTTGCTGCCAAGACACCTCAAGCTCAACTCAAAACTCAGCCCCCACCAATCCCAACCATCCTCACCAAACTCTCCCAGTGTCCCTTATCTCTGTGAACAGCAGCATCCTCTATCCAGCTGCTCAAGCTGGAGACTCAGGAATCATCCTGTACCCCCTGCCCCCCATATCGAATCCATCATCCAGTCTTGTCAATTTTACCTCCTAAAATTTTACCTCTTGAATCCATCTTGGTCTGAAATAATGTTTTCTCAGTCCTAGGCCACTGCAATTGCCCCTGACTAGTGTTCAATGATGTTTCAGTTACCCTCCAATCGCCACTAAACATTGCAACCAGAGTGCTCATTTCAAAGAACAAAATCCTTAACAAGAGTCTCCTGCACCTCCAGCCTAATTTCACCCAGTACTCTTCCCCAGTCTCCTTTTTCGCACCTACTGGCCTCTCTCAACTCCATTTGTGCCTCAAGCTGTCCTGCCATAGAGCATTTTCACATGCTGATTCCTCTCCCTGACAACCCTTTTCTCTCTTTCATGCATTCTTTAGCCCAGTTACTTTCCGCTCCTCCTTTGAGTCTCAGCTCAATTATCCCCTCCTCTGGGAAATGATTATTAACTTCAATAACTAAGTTGAGTTCACTTATTTTCAGTTCTCATACCACCTCAACTCTATTTCATCCCACTTACCAAAGTTACAATTTTACATGTATTTGTGTGATTATTTGGTTAATGTTTAACTCCTTCGCTAGACTGTAGTGCAAGATCCGTGTCTATTTTCCTCTTTCTTGTAAAACCAGTGCCTGTCATGGTTCCTGGCACAGTGGATGGTCTCAGTAAATATTTCTTGCATAAATTGATGGGTTCATAATGGGCTGTGAGGCTGGAGCATGAGAAAGAGACATCGACTGAAGGATTTGCCAAGGAAAGAAATTCAATGAGAACCAAGTTTTAAATTTTCCCCAAGAAGAGGTTACACAGGCAAGGAACCGGTTAGGAAGCTTCCCTCAGCAACTCTTTAAAGATTGATTGAAACAGAATCAAACACTGAGTTTGACAGATGTTTCAAAGAAAAGAGGAAGGAAAGCAAAAATAAAAAGATAGATATTGATCAACAAGAGCAATGTTAAGAAATTGGAGGCAGCCTGGAAATAGAGTTAACAAATAGGTTAGAGGTAGATTCTGGGAGTAAGAGCTGAAAAGCTAAGTTTATTTAATCTGAAGAATCAATGACTGAGGTGTCACTTAGTAAATGCCCTTAATATCCCACTGTGCAGACCAGAGCAAGAGAAAATGGAAAGAAATTGCACCTGGAGAGTTCTGTTTGATAAAGGAGGTCTTCTTGTCTTTATGGATGATTAAACCGTGGACCAGACTAATAGAGAAGCTAATGAATCTTACTTGGAGATCCTGTAGGAATGGATGAGACAACCATTTATCTGGAATAAAGGCAAGTGATAAACTAGACTAACTCTTAACTTCTTCGTGATTTTGGAATTGATAGTTTTCTCGCTAAGGAATTTGTCTCCACCTTTTCTGCTCAAACCTACTCAGAGAGGTTTTATCTAAGAATATACCATAGTAAAGATCAGGCTCTACTACTTCCATCTTGAAAAGGAAATAGAAGTCTTTCAACTGCAGGGTCCCCTCGAGCTGGACCCTACCTCCTTTCTCCTCTTTCCGGGCAAAGCTCTTTAAAGGTTTGTCTGTGTTGGCTGACCTCACTTCTCTCTTTACTCCCCTACCCGCTGCATCCTGACTCCTTCCCTTCCCTCTTCTCTGAAGCACTTACCAACACTGCTAACGTCATCCTCATTAGTGAATTCAAGAGTATACTTTTTATTCCTTATCTTAACAGAACTTTTAAGAACAAATAACACTTGCTACACTCTCCTTCTTGCAACACTATTTTCCTTGTTTTTTTTTGTTGCTATTTTTTTATTGTAGTAAAATATATATAACATAAAATTTGCCATTTTAACCGTCTTTAAGTGTACAATTACATGACAATAATTACATTCACAGTCTTGTTCAACCATCACCACTATCTTATTCCAAAACTCTTCATCACACCAAACAGAGACTCTGTACTCATTAAACAACTTCCTATATTTTCTTGATTTTGTAACCCTATAGTCTTTTAATTTTTCTCTTCTTTCTCTCTTTCTTCCTTCTCAGGCTTCTCTGTGGGACTCTTTTCCTTTACCCATTACTTAAAATCTGCTCTCCGTGAATAGTGGCATAGACCCTTGTCTCTTCTTACCATATACATTTTCTTTGGTAAATCTCAATCTGTTCTTGCAGCTTCTGCGAGCATCTAAAGCTCAGATCTCTGTCCTGAACCCTTTGAGATAATTCTTTACTTATCTGTTGTCACCCATCAATGCTACAGCCCTTTTGGTCCCTCTAAAGCTTTATGTTATTTTTATTTTTTTTCATTCACCTTAGCGCCATCCACTTTGCCTCATGATTAGTGAGTAGCTAAAGAAATCAAAATTGCCCAGATTTATTATCAGTCTTTACTATAAAACTGTGAGATCCTTGAAGCCTTGGAAGCACATCTTGTTCAGTGTGTTATTCCAGTACCTCCCTCGGTGATGCCCATCAAGACCCTCATTATACACGTGTGGAAGGTGGTAAGGGGAGCAAGAAGGAATTTTCATAGTGTGTTAGACCTCGACTGTGTGAAGCAAGAATTTTAATTTGGGTGGTCTGATTCCAAAGTTTATGGCTTAACTACACCAAAAAGCAATTATTATTAAATGTTTTTAAAAAATTATTGGAATATATACCATCTGCAAAAAAAAACAACCTTGGTTTTCTTGGAGAGTTTTACATAGCGCATCATTTTTGAGCAATTTACCAGTCAATGTAAACTGATAGCTCGTCTGTCTTGGCAGTGGGACTAAAAATTCCTCAAGGGCAAGGAATGTGCGTTATACATTTTTTTCTCCCAGTTTTACTGAGATATAATTGACAAAGCTTTGTAGTATTTCTTTTTCTCACCTTTGCAATTACATTTCCCTGTACTTGGAATTTATTTCTCCTTTTACTCACTTAGCTTCTTCATACTCTTAAGATCTCAGTTGGGAGGTCACTTCTCCAGGAAGCTGCTTAGGAACTCCTCCTAACTTCTCTTACTGCATTGTTATGGCTGGTCTCTCCTACTGGTCCCTAAATTCCATGATTGGTAGAGATAAGAACTACTGTATTTATTGTGTGTTTCAAGGCTCAGCATGAAGTTGGCAATTATTAACCATTTGACTCAACAGCAATGACTGTGATTGAATGAAGTTATAAAGGCAAGGGAAACAAAATAAAAAAATTAACAAATGTGACTACATGAGACTAAAAAGCTTCTGCATGAACAAAACAAAAAGACAACCCACAAAATGGAAGAAAATATTTGAAAATTATATATCCAACAAGGGGTTAATTTCCAAAATATATAAAGAACTCGTGTAACTCAACAACACACACAAAAAAACCCAATCAAAAAATGGGCAGAGGATATGAACAGATATTTTTCCAAAGAAGATATACAGGTGGCCAAGAGACACATGAAAAGATGTTCAGTATCACTAATTATTAGGGAAATGCAAATCAAAACTACTCCTGTCAGAAAGGCTATAATTACCAAGACAAAAAATAACAAATGTTGGAGAGGATGTGGAGAAAAGGGAACATTCATACACTGCTGGTGGGAATGCAAACTGGTGTAGCCACTATGGAAAACAGTATGGAGATTTCTCAAAAAATTAAGAATGGAAATACCACACAATCCAGCTATCCATCTACTGGGTATTTATCCAAAGAACTTGAAATCAACAAGAAATTTATGCACTCCTATGTTCATTGCAGCATTATTCACAATGGCCAAGAAGTGGAAGCAACCCTAGTGTCCTTCTACAGATAAGTGGACAAAGAAGATGTGGTATATATATATAAATGGAATACTGCTCAGCCATAAAAAAGACAAAATCATCCCATTTGCAACAGCATGGATGGACCTTGAGAGTATCACATTAAGTGAAACAAGCCAGACAGAAAAAGACATGATTTCACTCATATATGGAAGATAAACAAACACATGGATAAAGAAAGCAGATTAGTGGTTACCAGAGGGGAAGTGGGCTGCAGGGTGGGCAAAAGGGGTAAAGGGACACATATAGATAGTAACAGATAAAAACCAGACCGTTGGTGGTGAGCAAGATGCAGTCTATACAAAAATAAATAAAGAAAAATGTATATCTGAAATTACACAATGTTATAAACCATTATGATCTCAATAAAATAATTGAAGAAAAAACAGAAGTATTGAGAACATCTAAGTATCTTTATGCTGACTCATGGATACTAGAGGTTGGAGATAATTGATTCTGTCTGGCCCTTGCTGTTTTGTGTGTGCCATGTCAAAACACTTTACATTTAATTGAGAAACAGTAAAAGTAATGACAGAGCTTTTATGGACAATTAACTAGAAGCTTCAAAACCTTATCTGTAACTTAGCTTGATGGGCACATTAGCTTAATTGATATTTATTGATTTAAGATAAAGTCCTATCTAGCATTGTTTAAATTGAGGTTCTGCCTTTCTTTTTTAATTAAAAAAATAAAGAATGAAACAGTTCTTATGAAACAAACAGAGTTGCCTTTGCTCTGTTATTTATAGAGCATGCAAATTTCTGGGTGCTCTTGCTCTGTAAACTACCAGAAGGAGGCTATAACTCCTGTTCTGATCTGTCTGTGTTCCAGGCACTTTGGATAATGTATCTTTGCTTTGAAATAGATAGCCTTGGTGCAGTTCATACGGAGAAGAGTCTTGTTGAGGAAGATCCAGCTGTATTGAGCAGCGTATGAAAGGGCAATGCAATGTTATATATTTCTACAACTACCCATGATTGCAAAATACTTCCAAACCCTTGTTTATAGACAAAAACTCTATGAGGTGTGTATATATATTTCTTCAGATTTTATTTTATAGCTATAAGACCTTGGCCTTCAGTTTCTTCATATTTAAAATGAATCTAAGATCTTGGTGCCTGGAGGTAGACTTTCAATAGTTTTCCTGTCTGAAAAATGTATTGTTTGAATACTTTTTTATGACACTATACTTTAAAAAAATAATTTAAAGAATCTTAAAAGCCAGACACCAAATTTGGGAAAATATCTACAAATTAGTATTAAAAAAGGCAAATGGGGAAAATTGACAAGGGATATGAATAATTTCCAATATAAAAATAATAAATGGCAAATACATGTGAAAAAGTTCAATTATGCTTGTAAGATAAATAAGTGCAAATTAAGATAACAATATAATTGAATTGGGAAAAATTAAAGAGATATAAAGATATAAAAATTAAAGATAATTTTCAGTGTTGGCAGTAACGATGACTAACAGTTATTGAGTGCTTGCTACATGCAAGATACTGTACTTCTTTACCTTTACTGATGCACTTAGTCATGAAAAACATTTGTGGTAGATGTTCTTGTCAACTGAAATTTTACAGATGAGGGAACTATGGCAGAATGATGATGAAGAATTGCCCAAGGACATATAGCTGGTAAGAGAGAAGCCAGAGGGTTTGATATGATAACCATTATACTACATTGCTTTGTGAACTATTAGGTGAATAGATGCTGCCACAAATGGCTATGTGGGATGAACGTTGGTATAAATATTCTGAAAATCAGTTTGGACCTCATTTTGGGCTATGGAACATCTGGTTTATCTCTGCAGCAGATGATCATCTCTGCTTCTCTTGCTTAGGAAACGTCTTTATATCTTTTTCCTGTATCCTTTATCTTTTTTGTTCCCCTAAATATTATTACAATCACTTCATCTTACAGTTTTATATTCTATGTCAACATACATCTGCCCAAGAACTCACTTACCTAGGTACACATCTTTGTTAACTATTATCATATTATGATATGATATGTTGTCATATTTCAAATCAATTTTATCTTAGAAGCTCATTCTATCTTCAGCTCAATTTTACACAGAATATGTGGGTCTAAACAAAATTATTAGGGGCCGGCCCAGTGGTGCAGTGGTTAGGTTCACACGTTCCACTTCTCGGCAACCAGGGGTTCACCTTTCAGATCCCAGGTGCAGACAGGGCACCGCTTGGCAAAAGCCATGCTGTGGTAGGCGTCCCACGTATAATGTAGTGGAAGATGGGCACGGATATTAGCTCAGGGCCAGTCTTCCTCAGCAAAAAGAGGAGGATTGGCAGTAGTTTGCTCAGGGCTAATCTTCCTTAAAAAAAATAATTATTGTGCAGATATAAAACCATAAGCCATAATCAATCATTTAATTTTACTGTTATTTATCATCTCACGAGGCACTAAGGAATGAGAGTCATTGGGAAGGGTAAGCATCTCAGTGATGGAGGAGGAAGATTGATTCAACATGGGTGGTGCTGCCTTGAAAAAGACAGGCTGTATCTGGGATGTGATGAAGAATCTGGGCATTCAGGGGTGTAACAAAGGAGCACTGGGGCTCCAGAAACTGGAGCAGGAAGAGACAAGGACTGTGATGGGCTGAAATAACTTAACTCCCATTAGAAGAGATGAGATTGTACAAAAGTCATACTTTACAACCGTGTACAGAGTCAACTGGCTGGATGATTCCATGGGCTTGACAACTCAGGAAAAGGAGGAGTCCTTGCTTGAGGACGGCATGTTTCCAATATCTTCCTATATCAACATCTCGATTAGGCAGTCTTGACCATCAAGAGCAGTGTTCCTCAACTATTTTTTGCTTTTCTGCACACAGGCTGCTCCTTAGACGAAATACTCCTCAAGTTATGAGTCATTCTCTGCAGTTTTGCTCGTATCTTTCCTACTCAAGAAGGTGGATCATATGCGCTTTCAAGCTACACATTCTCCCCATCCCATCATTCTAGCATACCCCACTACCCTTAGGAGCATCCCTCCCACATGCACAAGGAGAATTACTGCTCTAGATAAAGAGAAAGAACTTAGGAAAGAATATGAAAAAAATGTGACATGATCTATTTTGCCAAATCAGGAACTTCCGAAACTTAAAACAAAACAAAACAGATTTATCTGGAGTCAGCGCGTGTTCCTCCATATCAAGCTGCTCAAAGCCTGAAAGACAGATGCAGACTGATCTGATCTCCCCTCCAGCCTCCCACCCAGCGTCTGGCACTCCCGCTCCTTTAAGCGCAATTCCGCTGCATTAATGAAAATGTTGCCCCTGCTACTTTATTTCTAGATCTAGAAACAGTGCCCAAGAATATTCTTAGGGCTATGCTTATTTGAATATGAATATGCTTTAATTTGTAATGGTTATGTTAAATTACTTAACTTTATCTATAATGGAGATAATTCAAGGTAAGAGGAGTTTCTGAGTTACTTACCTAAGGGAGTTTCTTTGGCTGTAGCTTGAGAAATGCTCACTATTGTTAACTCTAAAGTCCACTGAAAGACATTTATCTAGAGGGCGAAAGAGTAGGAATGTGTTGGAGCATTCTGGAAAAAAACAGCTTCTGTACGATAAAAGCAACACTGCAAAAAGATTGTTTGGAAAGTAAGACAGAATCAGATTAAGTAAATTTAGGACTTTTTAGAAAGTCACACAGTAATTAATTAGAAACAACTAGCAATAATAATTAATGAACTAAGTAAAATTCAAAAATATGTGGATTTTGATAAATTAAAATAGTTGAAATAGAGAAACCCAAAGTTATTATTATAGTAAAATTAAGAAAGAGAATGTTTTTCATTTGTAATCCTTATTAATTTCATAATGGAAACTATGTAATTATGGTTTTAATTTGCATCTCTGATCACTACTTGATCAGATTTTCCATATGTTTATTTTTTCTGGCTATGCACTCTTTTGGGAATTGATTGCATCCTTTGCCTCTGTATCTATAGAAGTCTTATTTTTCTAATGAGTTTACCATCTTTTTTGAAAAGATGTATTTTGTGGTTTAGCATACAAAGCCTAGCACATTTGCAGGGGTTCAATACATATTGATTTCATTGAAAAATAAAAGAGGATGTTTTTCGTATTTAGGAATATATTTTCCTTTGCATTATTGATTTATTTTATATATCACATGAATTAACTGATATATTTATCACTTTAAAATATATTCCAATTTTATTTGCATACCGGCAAAGCATTTCCTTTGGAGTTTTTGTTTTTCCAATTCTAAAGCTTCCCATGGGTAGTGTAAGTGCAGGAAAAATGGAAAATATTTCACAAGGATGAGAACCTTCAAAAAGAAGGCAAACATATCTGAATGGGGAATACTCCTCCCTCTGCTAATAATAGCTTTCTGCTGTGGGATGCTGGGTTGTTACGGTAAAGGGAAGGTCATTGAAATTGGAAAGGAATGTAATGTGTTGATACCAGAAAAGTTTTTAAAAACTGATACATAATTTGTTAAAGTACTCTTCCTCAAAATGGGCTTGATTCATTGAATTGCCTATTGGCTTTACAGGGGCAACAAAATCTCCCAAGTTATTGCAAGTCAAATTGGTCCTTATCGTCTTTATGCTTTCCTGGCATTGTTAGAGACCATGACTAATGAAGGATATCTCTTCCTAGGACCATATTTCACCTCCTCTATGTGGAGCTCATGTCTAGTGCCAAGGCGTCCGAAGACTTAGATTTTCTGGGCACCGAAACACAGCCAAACCAGTCTTCCCAGGACTTGATTACTAACAGACTGTCGCCAACATTGGCCTTTCCTGCTTTGATCAGTCTTTTGTACCACCTGTCTTTTCTCCCACAAGTAAGTTTCCTGATTTTGCTCTTAACTTCCAACTCTTGCCTCTGAATGTTTGATGAACTAGAGAAGCTAAGGTAGGAGTAAAACCTTAAGTCTTCTTTCTTGCATAAAGGGTAATGACTTATACACCACACTTTATAAATGAAACCAACCTTGCTTCGTTTGCTATTGATGATTGGGTCATGTACTGACAAGCTAGTCAAACCTAACCGTGATGGTGTTGAGTATGAGGGAGGCTAGCAGTCACTGATGAATTGACATGATCTGTTTATCCATTCATTAATTTTCCACCCCTCTGTTCAATAAATATTTGAGGGCTGATCATCTTGTACCACTAAGCCTTCGTGGAACTTAGAGGTTAGTGAGGAGGCAGACATAATCATAAAAAAATATTCATACAAACAAGGAATGATGGAGAAACAAAGCATTCTGAGAGCCTATAATAGGGACGCTGACTTAGTTTAGGGAAAGCTTGGCTGGAGATCTCACACTTGATCTGAATATGAAGGCTATGTTAACAGGGAGATGAAGAGCAAAAATAAATGTGCTTTGTTAGGTAAAGAAAAGACAGTCAGCTCAATTTTTGTCTCAGAGAAGCTGAAAAGTATCCCCTCTTCTCTTTCTCACTAGCATTTCCGGCAATGAGAGTGCTACAGTGAGCGCTCATGCTCCTTCAGGTTTCTTTGTGTTAATGTGCCGTTATCGAAGGGTACAGGCATGCATCTCTTCTGTGAGATGCTATGGCATTGGGCGGACTTGAATAGTACTTGAGAAGTAGCCAAGTCTTGCTTTTATTGCCATAATCTCATCCTGTGTCTTCCCCAAACTGCAGGTCTGCCTAGATCCTTGGTGCTCGTCTCCTGTGAGGCCAGTGCCTGGGAGGAGGTGGAGGGGCATTGGTGTAGGGGAAGACTGCGTGAAATGCTGCCTGCAAGCACCGTGGCCTAGAAGGGAAATGGGTCTGATCCATTAGGCCACTGTTCTAGCCTCAGTAGTGATTCCAATTTTTCCAAAAAGATTCAAAATATTCATATAAGAATGTGAAATATTGGGTGACAATAGCCTATGCAGATGTAGGAAGGCTGGATAAAATACTGAACTCAGTAAACACACACATGGAATAGAGATTTTGTACTAAGGAAGATATAAATCTAGTCAAAGGCAGGGACTAGAACGCTAGCATTTTTCACAGGTCATACAGGCTTATGGTGGCTATTGTCCACATGAAGAAAATGTGGGTAATATTTTGTTTTTCTTTCAGAGGAATAGTGAGCCAGCTCAGACCTGGACCAGCTTTATAGGATGAATGCTATAGAAACATGCAAATGCTATTTAATTTATGCTCACTTTTTGGGTGAAGTTTCTGCATCTTTTAAAAGGTCTTGGGACTCTTGATAAAAACAGTAACTCTAGTTATCCAGAAGACTTTTTTCTTGATGAGAAAAGAGACTGAAATGTTCTCTTACATTGCATATTTTAGAATAACATGGTTTTTGGTGGCTTCTTGATTTTGTAATAGGCTTGGCTTCTAAGCTTTATTTCTGATCATTGTCAGAAAATTTTAGAAGAGCCAAATTTAAAATAAGTTTAAACATTTTTAACTTATTAATATTCAGAATTGGAAAAAGTTTTCATCAGTGTAAGGTTACAAATTAAAAATAGTCTTTCCCCATCCTTTTTTACCCACACTAACTCCCTTGAGTGTTATTGCTAATAATTTGTTATTCCTAAGACTGTCAGCTATTATTTTTATTATCTCTTTCTATACACTCAAATATATATGTACACATGTACATATATACACACATAGTAGGCATGGTCACACATACACTCTCTTTCAGACACACACATACACATATACTATTTTTAAACAGATGAGGTTACATTGTATATATTATTAAAAATCTAGATTTTTTTTAAATTCAACAACATGCCATGGGCATCCTTTCATGTCAGAATATACAAATATAATTGGTTGTGTTTGACGACTGCATAGTATTCCTGGTTGGAACATTTCATGATTTATTTAACCATTCTCAAATTGAGGGACATTCAGCTTGACTTCTAAATTTTGCCTTTACTAAAAATACTACCACGAACATCACTTGTCCACTTACTCTGGAATACTTGTACTCGAATTTCTTCAGGCTGTCTTCCTAGAAGTAGAATTGCTGGGTCAAAGGTTGAGCATATTTAAAATTGTGATAGATACGAAGGACAGAACGTTAGAGACATGGAACTGCTTCCTTGCCCCTTCTCTCCCCTCAAAAAGGAACATTCCTTAATAGATTGCCAGAGCCATGCTCCAAGCTAGGGTGTCTGGGGATAAACTGTTGTCCAAGGGAGAGTCAGCCAGCCAGTTCTCCTGCCTGGTACAAGAATTTGAATTTATAAATAGAGAAAGATTGAATTTGTTATTACTCAAGCTGTTGGAAAATAGCTTCCAAAATATTAAAAAAGTAATTTGATTTGTTTTCCTGGCCCCATTTCAAATGGTATAGTCCTTACATACCTTGAGAAGATTGTCTCCGAGTCTGAGTCCCATAACTCACCTTCCTATTGGTCAGCTCTGTCTCTTTTTCTTTATTGCATCATTTTTCTCACATTGATTCCCTTGTATTTCATAATAAATAATGACTTTGCTGACTTACTGCTGGAAGTCCCAGGCCACTATTTATTGTTCTACTTCTACCGACTTTAATGACTTCTGGAAACATCTTGATGGTAAATGTACAGACCTTTGTTAAGAAAAAAAGAAAGAAAAAATATGTCTCCCTTTTTGTGCAGTCCCTCTTGAGTTTTCTTATCTACAACAACCCAAGTGACATTGGTGACCTTCGTTTATTCCCACTGCCCCTGATTTTAATAGGTCTGGTATTCTTGTTAAAACTAGAATGCAGTTTCTGCTTATGTGTACATAGCTCAAACACATAGACTGATTTTTGGTTACCTCATTCATTTCAAGTCAATGTCCACATGGCTTTCCTCACGGACCTTTAGCTCTCTGTGAGCATTACTGATTCCTTGGTTTCTACCTTATACTAAATATATGTTTCTATTAAGTGTATATTCCCTTAGTTAGATAATTTTTATTTTAGTTTATTTTACTATAAAAGTAACACACATTTATTATAAACCATTTAGAAAGTACAAAAATGGAATTTTAACAAAGTAACCATAGCTCTACTCCTCAAAAAGTTTGGCTGTTAATATTTTGTGTACTTTTTCCTGAGATTTTAATTTTTTTATTCTACATACTTTGTCGTTCTATGTATAAAATTTTATCTTTATACATTTTTATATTTATACATTTACTTTTTAGTATCTTGTGGTAAAATATACATCATATAAAGTTTACCAATTTAACCATTTTTAAGTGTATTTTTTAGTGGTATTTTGTAGATTTACATTGTTGTGCTACCATTACCACTATCCACAGAACTCTTTTCATCTTGCAAAATAGAAACTATGTACCTATTAAATAATTATTCCCTGTTCACCTCCCCCCAGCCCTAGGCAACCACCATTCTACTTACCATCTCTGTGAGATTGACTATTCTGGGCACTTCCTATAAGTGGAATCATTCATTTTTCATTTTGTGCCTGGGTTGTTTTACTTAGCATAATGTTTTCAAGTTTCATTCATGTACGTAATGTCTTCAAGTTTCATCCATGTAGTATGTATCAGAATTTCTCCCGTTTTTAAGGCTGAATAGTATTCCATTGTATGTACATACTACATTTTCTTATTTAATTATCTGTCGATGGACACTTAGGTTGCTTCCACTTTTTGACAGTTGTGAATATGGGTGTACAAATATCTCTCCTAATTCTTGACTTCAATTATTTTGGGCATATACAAAAAAGTGGAATTGTAGGATCATTTGGTATTTCTGTGTTTAATTTTTTGAGGAAGTGCCAAACTCTTTTCCATTGAGGCTGTACCATTTTTTGTGTACCAACAACAGTGCACAAGGGTTCCAATTTCTCCATATCCTCGCCAACACTTGTTATTGTCTGTTATTTTCTCCAATAGTAGTCATCCTAATGGGTATGAGACAGTATCTCGCTGAGGTTTTAATTTGCATTTCCCTAATGATCAGTGATGTTGAGCATCATTTCATGTGCTTTTTGACCATTTGTATATTTCTTAAGGAGACAAATCTGTTCAAATCTTTTGTCCATTTTTTAATTGGGTTTTTTGTTGATGTTGTCATTGTTGATTGGTTGATTGGTAGTTCTTTATATATCTGGACATTAACCCCTTGTCTTAGTCAGTTTGGGCTGCTGTAACAAAATTTTTTTCAAAGAAAATCTTTATTTCTCATTAACTTTTGAAGGATAATTTCTCTGGATACGGAAGTCTAGATTGGTAGGTTTTTTCTCTCAGCATCTTAAATATTTCACTCCACTCTCTTCTTGCTTGCATAGTTTCTGAAGAGAAGTTGGATGTAATTCTTAGCTGTTCCTCTATAGGTAAGGTGTTTTAATCCTCTGGCTTCTTTCAAGGTTTTTTTAATCTTTCATTTTCTGAAGTTTGAATATGATATGTGTAGGTGTAGCTTTCTTGATATTCATCCTGCTTAGTGTTCTCTGAGCTTCCTGGATCTATGATTTGGTGTCTGACATTAATTATCTCAAGCCATTGGTCACTTTTTACTCTATTCCATTCACACCACCTTCCTTCTGGGCCTCAAGCACACCAAGCTCTTTTCTAACTTTCAGATCTTCATTCTGTTATTCCCTCTCCTTAGAATGCTTCTGCCCTAGCTCCTCCTCTAACTTCATTTCATCCTTCAGGTCTGAGGTGAAACATTCACTTCTGTCAAAATAGGAAGTTGACAGGTACAAGCTCTTTGTTTCAGACTCTGGTCTACTTTCTGTTGCCTTCTGCAGGGTCCTAGGAAGACATGAGTTTTAATAATTTGCCAGGGAAAACATATGGACAGGAAGTGGACATTTACTACAATTTTGAAAGATATATTTTCAGAGAGTATGTAAGGTAATGTTCTGAAGAGACTTGAAGGATAGGGATCATGTTATTTAATTCTTCCATGATTCTCATAGCAATGGATATTTATTATTTGAACAATTTGTAGGCATTTGCCATTAATACTATTGTCATTATAAGAAATACTTATTGGTAGGTTGATTTCTAAGTATTTCTGTTGCATTAAGAGAAATTTACTGGTTCATAGCCAAGTTCCTAGACTAGTCTGCTGTATTTCTGTATTCTTTGGGCCTCTAGCAATGCACTCATACCTGGTTCATTCAATAAGCCGTTCATTCAACACACATTTATTGAAGCTTCTTTGTGGCAGGTGATATTGAGATTACAAAGAGGAGCAAGAAGAATAAGGATTGGCTCTGTCCTTAGAGCTCAGAGTTTGGTGAGGGAGATAGATTTGTGGAGAAACCTCTGTAATTGTGGTATTCACTTATGAGAACCAGGAAAGAAGCTTAATCAGGCTTCACTCTAAAGATAAGATCTGAACAAGTTCTAAGGGAGAAGTGTACTCCTGGTAGAGTGAGCAGTGTGAACCATGACAGGATGATATAGAGATGATGAACATGTTTGGAGAACTGAGAATGGTTTAATGTGACTAGAGTGTCAACTGTGCATGGGGAGAAGGGACAGGCAAAGGATGAAGTGAGAAAGTCAGATGGTGCCAGATGGTAAAGCAAGCTCTTGGATGCTGCTTTGCAGTGTTTGAATTTTCTCATGGACTTGATGGACAGTGACATTGGGAGTGACCTAGTTCAACCAGTGTTTAGAGATGTAGCTCTGGAATCAGTGAGGAGAACAGCCTGCATCAGTTGATACTGCATTGGCTGAATTAACTGGCTTGTTTACTTTCCTAGTCAGTGAATATATAAAATCCTTTGTTGCCACCTAAAAACTAATGTAGCCATCTCTTTTTATGGGAAAGAAAGCTAAACAATAATAAAATAGTCAAAGGAAAAAAATCATGAAGATTAATCTCTCTCTGAAAAAACAAACCACATCAATTGAAATGATTTATCTCCATCAAATTATTTTTCTTTATATTATTAAGGTTTTTGTTTTAATTTAAACATTCTACCATAGTTTTTAAGGCCTGTGCCTTATAACATTGAATGATTATATGCTTACCACACAGATTTCAAACTTGCCAAGAATCAGGACTTGTTTTTGGCAGGGGAGAAATAAAGCTAGCACTTAGGTGTTTATAGAATAATGTGTCTGTCAAGAATAAAAAGGCTGAAGCAGACAGGCTTCGGCAAAGGCCTTTCACTTCCTGTCACTCGCTCTTGGCACTTCTTCATTCAGAACATTTATGAACAAACTTGGGAGATTCACAGTCACCTCCTCACAGTCAGTGTGTACACTTATGGGTCAAATGAAAATAAAACTACTTTATGAGTGAAAATTGCCCTTCCATAGGAACTGCGAGTTGTCCAGCTATTTTGTCAGCAGCATTTTATTGCTTTTCTGTATCGTTGGATCTAAGTAGAAGCAAGGGGAAAGCATTCATTTCGGTGCTTGGAAGCAGTGCCAGTTATTTCAAGAGAATGGGAAACATCAGGATTGGTTTTGCTTTTTATCAAAGATCACTCTCATCAAATAACCTAGAGTCTATTTTGAAGAAACATGTTTCTGTGAAAGAGGATTTTCCAACTGAGCGGTTGGAAAATATTCTACAAGTCATCCTCACAGCCAAGCATAGAGACAGCAAGGAGAAATGCCCATTTCCTTTCTGAATTCTCCAGAGTCATTTTTGATTAGGAGAAATGCTAATCCAATTCCCAAAGAACTCATCCTGACGTTCCAGTGTGATTGTATGTCTGCGTGTGATTGTAAGGTTTTTTTTCTGTTTTGGTTTTTCTTTGTTTATCTGCCCAACAAATATTTATTGTTTTGTTTTACTTTTTGGGTTCTATGATCCAGCTCACAATTTGGGCAAACTTTTGTGAATTTGATGAGGTAAATCACTGGATGACAGACCATAAAAGAGATCTTTTACTAGGACTAGCAGCGGATATGCCTTGTCTCTGGAGTCCAGGTTTCTTCTTAGCCTGCACAGCCAAGGCCCAACCTCTTCTTGGGAAGTCTAACTGTGGCAAACACCAGGACAGAAAAGTCCCCTTCTGCCACTGGGATGTGGGACTCTGAGCTCTTCTGTGTTCTCTTAAGGGCGAACAGTTTCTCTCTTCAGGCACAATTCAAAGAGAAATTGTAGTTTCTCTAGAAGGATTATATTGTATAATCAGAGACCAGTAGACATTTAAAGTAAATCATGATCAAAACCCTCAGGGTTAGAAGGGACTTTAAAGGCCATTTGATGTTGAATTTCCTCCATGACATTCTAAGCGTTCCCACTTGAATTCTTCCTCCAGTAGGGTGCTTCCAAGTTTCCTGGGCTGTCTGTGACTGCATTTGTTGACACAGACATTTTTTCCTTATTTATGTCTAAAATCTATTCTTTTCACTTTCAACCTATTTGTCCTAGTCATACATTGTGGAGCTTGGATTAACATCTGACTACTTAAGACCAGTGCTTCTCAAACTTTAGCATGCTTGAGAAATTGCTGCAAGATTGCTTCCTGGGGTCCACCTCCAGACGTTCTGATTCAGTAGGTGTGAGATTCTGTCACAGAATTTGCATTTCTAACAAGCTCTCCGGTGCTGCTGCTGCTCTGTGGATTACCTTTGAGCAGCACATTTAGACTATTCAAGATCCTTCCCTCTTCCTTTGGGAACTGCACCTGGTTTTTCTTTCAGGGACTAACTTGTCTCCTACCTCAGACAGACTGATTGGGACTACCAGCCACGCCTCTCCACCGACCAAGTGTGGGCATGTGACAGAAGGTAGGCCAATGGGATTCTGACTCTTGAGAATTTGAAACAAGGGGAGAAAAAAGTAGGGTCTCCATCATCCTGTTGACCACAACTACTACGCAGGTCCTTGGGCCTTCCCTGCTCCCCACTGCTTCTAGGTCTAAGCCTCATATCCTTTCAATAAGTGATGGTTTTTCTTCTGGTTCCACCTCAGTTTTTTCTCCTCCTTTTCTTCCTCCTCTTCCTCTTCTTTCTTGTGTTAACCTATTAGTTTCTACTTTTTGCCACCAAAAACCTGAACAGATACAAAACTACAAAGAATTCACCTGCTCTCTTGACCATAGTCCACACTTTCAGATAAGACAATGACGACTTGCTTCTCCAGATGCAAGGCCTCTAGTTCTTTCACTGATTCTTTGTAGAACATGTTTTTGAAGAAGTCTCCACACTGTTGTGTTTTCTTTTGGGACATCTACTACTAGTTGTCTCCATCCCTTTTCAAGTGTGCTGAACAGATGTAAATCCAATACTTCACCAGTTCAATATGGCATGATCCAGACTGCAGAGAGGAAAGAGATTTTTAATGCCCCAGCTGCGGGCACTATACTTTGATTAATGACACCTAAAGCAGAAAGAGAAAGGAAAAATGGACAATTGTGTAGTAGTTTATCTGGTCAGTGTCAACAATGAACAGAGATAGTCCAGGTTCCACAGTGGATCTTTTGCACTGAATGTTTAAATGTTGATATGATTTCTCCCCTACCCTTAGTGCTATGTAGACCAGAGAGAACACCAGACGTCTCATTTCTGCTGATAGGCAAGCAGGGAAATTGGCCCAAGATGGTGAAGAAAGCAAGGGTGGCTTTGGACAGCATGTGCTTAGGGCTGGTCTTGTGCAGAGGAGAAGGGAGGATGGAACATTAGACTCAGCCATCATCGTGTGCTCAGGGAGTGTGCTGGCACTTTGAGAAACAGTAGAAGCAAAAGGCTCTCCTGGGATTCTTAACTGCAGACAAGACATTTATTTATGGGCTCTTTGGCTCGCTTCATTCTGGGAGAGTGAGAGAAGTCTGAGAGGAAGGCAGGGATGCTCAGGAACGTTAGGAATTTTAAAAAACAAATTGTCATTCTTGCTATTCCATGTAAATAGGCAGAAGTTTAATTTGTCTACTTGATATGCATATTCATAACTAGTCATTTCTTGGGCGGGAACTTCTCAGGCAATAAAAAATGGTCCTCTTTGTCCTCGATGGTGATTTTGAATTTAAAGCAGAATGACACAAAGCATTTAGTCACTTCCAATAACAATGGTAGGGAACACAGGCACAATAGGTCTTTGGATTTTTCCTGTAATTTACTTGAAATTATTGTTATGTGTCCCTGAGATGTAGGGTCAGTCTACTTCTATGTAGCAGAGTGGGGTGGACAGAGGAAGGGGATGAACCGTGATGCTTTTACAACAAAGGCTCTGCCGATGCATGGAGATCTGCTGTTAGGATGGTCCTTCAGATTTGTCCCAAACTGAAGCAATGGGACTGAGCCTTTGTATCTCATTATCACCTGGTCACTGGATGTGGGCTGCCCTGGCAGAGGGTATGACCTTGGCTGAGGTGGCTCTCTCTGTCTGACTGCAGTTGCAACAAAAGGCTGTAGCTGAGAGCTGTCAGGTGGCCACAGTCCCAGCTGTTGGCCAATGGGTCCCTCCTGGGGAGTACTGACAAGGAGCTGGACAGTGCCCCCCATATCCACTGCAATTCTGGCCATCCCAATGGCTGCCTGGTGGGTCTGGGTGACACAGGGGAGTTAATACTCTGTGGAGAGAATTTTGATAGATGATGGGAGATAGAAAGTCATCAACAGATAAATTCCTCTCCTCTCCTCTCCTTTCTGGATTGTTCTGAAATGCAGTTTATGTGACTAAGCAGTATGCTGCATATGTTGCAAAGGTGTGACCAGCTTGGCAACACAGCCCCTTGTATGTGCTCTCCTGCCTTCTCTGCCTCCTTTCTTTTTTCTTTCTTTTGTTCCCTGGAAGCATATCCTTGCACTAAAATGGTAGCATGGTAGCTTTGGCCTTAGCCTCTGTTTTCTAGGGAATCCAGGCTAAAACCAAAAGACCTTCTTGAAATCTCTGGAATTATAGAATTTAAGTTATAAGGGGCCTTAAAGATTACCCAGTTTAATCCTTCTCATTTAACAGGTCAAGAGACAGAGGCTCAGAATGGTCAGTAATTTGAGTGCATCCCAGACCCAGAACCTGGGCTTCCTGACTCCTGGTCCCATGCTCTCACTTGGTCACATCTTATTTACACTAACTCACTTGGAAAATGATTTGACCCAAGAAAATGGTCCTGTGATGGGATTTTACCTCGGACATGAGTGGCTGGGGCCCATCCTGGATACAGATGCTCTTGACTTTTTGCGCTACCTCCTATGAGGGCCTCCCAGAGATTTTGAATAGTATAGAGTCTCTAGACTGTTGAAGCTGGTAGGAATCAGGGAGATCATCGAGCCTTGTGTTTCCAATCTATTTACCATAAAGGATCCCTTCTGCTGCCTCCCTTCATTTTAACATCCAAAACTTTTTACCAAAATTTCTTCTGAATTGCTTTTTTAAGACATAGTTATTTTTCTATGTCTTTAATTAACTAAAGACATACAAAACTTCCATCAGAGTTGTTGATATGAGCTTACTTTTTCAGCCTTATATATTGCAGATAAATATATGGCTTCTGTTTAACTCTTTAAAAGAGAGTGACAAAACCACTTTTACAGAATCCTTCCAGGAACCCCAGGGAACAAACCACTGATCTCATCTGCCCTCCATACCTACCCTCCACTGCCCCAACAGAGGCCCAGCAGATACCAGAGCCTGGACTAGAATCTGGGTTTCCTGACTCAAACGAGGCGGTTCTTCCCAAGTTCCCAACAACCTTCCCCTTCAAGAGGCCTCTTACCTCCTTAGTCACTGTCAAGGTCCTTACTGTTGACTATGAGCAGGTGCCATTACTCCCAAGTGCTTGTGCCTGCAGTTCCTCTGGAGATTCCTTAGGCATCCATCCTTGGGCTGCCGTCCTTCCTCTAGGATGCTCATCCAGAGGAGAAGACCATTTAGGGTCTTGTCAGTTAAACCCCAGTTGTTGTTCTCTTTCTCAGAAGCAGTTCTTGGTGGACTAGCCATATCAGACTGCTCAGCCCTAAACTGCGTGTACGGCCAGGAGGGAGGTGGCAGCCATCAATGGCTCCCTGCCTGTCACTTTCAGGTCCATCTGCATTTGGATTTCCCCAGGAAGAGAAGCACTGAAGTTCAGGAGGATAAGAGTCTGTGGCCTGATTGTATGGGAGACATTTTCTTAAGGATGAGTACCTTTTGTAGGACTTTATTAGTTAATTAGCTAATTAGTTACTTCATTAGTTAATTAGGACTAATTAATTCAACAGATGGATTCTTCCTAGCCTCCTCATATTGGGCTGGTAATTGAGAGAATTTGGTTCTAGTCCTTACTCACTTGCAATGCCATCTTGAGAACATCGCAACTTCTGTAGAGTTGTTTTTTATTTTGTAAATTGGGATAATAATACCCATTTTAGCTTCCTGACAGTTTATCATTCTTTCTGCCACTGTCATCCTGGTTCAAGCCCCAGTCACCTCTCCCTGGATGACTTCCAGTCAGCCTCCTAACTGGTTCTACTCTTGCTTCATAAAAAGTCCATTCTCCATAGAGAAGTCAGAGTAATCTCTTAAAAAATTTAGTTAGACTCTATCATTCTTCTGCTTAAATCTCTCCAGTAGCTTCCCATTAGATTTAAAATAAAATGTGGGCATTTTGTTATGACCCTCTGGGATTTAGCCTCTCTTTGTCTCTGAGTCCTCACTCCTCTCTTCCTCTTGCTGGCGTACCATGCTCCAGCAACACTGACGTTCAGTTTGCTCTTGCCACACACCAAACTATTTCCTGCCTCAGGGCCTTTGCATTGCTGTCTCCTCTGCCTGGAATGCTTTTGCACACCTGGCTGGCTCCTTCTTGTCATTTAGGTCTCAGCTCAAATTATTTCCCCTGAGAGGTCTTTCCTGACTACCCTATTTAAAATAGTCCTTCATCCCATCTCTTAGACCTCTTTATTCCATCATTGTTTATCACTATCAGAGACTATCTAACTTAAATAAATAAATAATTTATCCACTCAGTAGGTTTTCTCCCCCTAAAATGCAAGCTCCATTAGGCAGGGCCCGTGTTGGCCTTCACTACTGTATCTACTTCAGCTACTGGACTCCCAGAGCAGGTGTTCATGAATAATGTGTTGAATGCTTTTGTTCATTTCATGCTGTTTATTGAGCTCTTCGGGTGTGGTAGGTGCTGCTCCAGCCATGAGAATTAGCAGGGACAAAACAGACAAAGCTCCTGCCCTCATGGTGCTTATGTTCTGTGGGGGCTGGTTTGAGGGAGACATCAGAAGGTACAAATAAATATACAAGCAAATACCTGTCTGGTGGTGGTAAGGGCTTTAGGTGAGAGACGTAGGAAGGAGGTTTGGAGTGTCAGATGGGATGGGGATCAGGGGAGTTCTCACTCATATGTGATGAGAAATTTGAGGAGGGTGAGGAAGCAAACCGTGAAGGTGGGGTTGGTGGTGAAAGAATGTTCTGGGCAGAGGCCTTGAGGTAGGTGTGTAGCTGGCATGTTGGAGGGATAGCCGAGAGGCTGGTGTGGCAGCAGCAGGGAAAAGGGGGGAAAGTAGTAGAAGTTGGAGAGGTAACCAGGCAGAACAAGGAGGCTCTGCTGGGCCTGCAAGGGCTTGGGCTTCACTCTGAGCCAGAAGGAAACCCCTGGAGATGTCAGACTGGAAGTCGCATTTGATCTGTCTTACTTTCTAAAAGAGTTACTCTGGCCATTTATGAGGATAGACTTGGTGGGGGTGAAAATAGGGAGATACTTCAGAAACCAAAGGAGGGGCCATCTGAGTCGAGGTCATTTCAAGGTGAGGCAGACAGGACTTGTTGATAGATGGAATGTGCGGTGGGAGAGAAAAGAGTCAAAGTTGATTCCCAGGTTTTGGCAAGAGGGATTAGAAGAATAGAGTTGCTATTTATTGAGATGGAGGAAATCCGTGGGAAAAGTAGGTTTGGGGGAAAATCAGACAGCATTTCTTGGGAAAGAATTATATTACCTTAAGACGGTGTTGTTACTAAGATGATTGATTCCAGACCTTCAGGGGGCCCTTGACAGTTTTTTAATATAACATCTTTTGCCTTCATTTAAAAATTATTCTTAATTTTTAAATTTCTTGAAAATAAATTTGTATTCATGAGTGTGTGTGTGTGTGTGCCATGGGGTATGTATAAATGGCTGGAGGGGATGAAAAAGTCATGCCAGTAATTGATAGGTGAAGCCTAGTTTCGGCATGTTGTTAGCTGGGATGGCTTACCCTCCTATCTGTTTTGGATAGTAGAAAACCAAAGCCCAGAGAGGTGGGGTGTTTTGTTTGAGGGCAAACAGCTAGGGAGAAGTGGAACCAGCCCCAGAACAAAGGTCTCTGCTCTTTCCAGCCTGGGCTTCTTCCACAACATCACACTAATTCTTCACTGTTACCTCTCATTACGGCAACGGGCATCTCTTGGAGAACAAGGATTAGAAACAGATTGAGTAAAATATACACACTGTTAAAGATCATTGTCTCCTCAGAAATACTCAAAATCTCCCAAAAGCCAGCGAGAGGGGAGAGAAGGCAGCGTGAATGTTTCCAGTCACAAAATGTGGAGCACTAAGAATTTGCCTATAACTTACCAAAAAACTTAAGTATTTATTTCCTCTTCTTTATGCTTGTAAAGCAGCAGGAAGAAACAAGCTGTTCCACTCAGAAACCACAGAAAAATGCTTCCGCGATCTGAGGCTGCCTGTAGCATATGGGATGAATTCTTTGGATTTAAGAGGCAAACATTCAACAGACCATCCTTCCCTCACAGCGTCTCCCTCCACCTGTGACAGGGGGGCCTTACTGAAGGACCAGCTGACTGTGCTTGACTTGGGGGGGAAAGGTTAGATCTGTACTCCTTACCTCCCCACCCCTCAACAGAAGGGTTTTTGCTTTGCAAAGCTGTGAAAGGTCAATAGAAAAATGGGCATGCCCAGCACTCTCCTTGGATGTTTCTTAAGGGTGGAAAGTCAATGATATAAATGTCTAATTAGAGAAGGAAGACACTTGCACATTTAATCTTGGTGGGGGCTGGGGATCACACTTGGTCTCATTATCGCTTCGGCTCCCTACAGTCTTCCCTGACACTTCTCCTATTACTTTCCAACCGCCATGCCAGGCGCTGCACTTGAGCCTCTGGGCTGCCGTGTGCTGTGGCTGTCATTGATACTGAGGTGACATGAGGACCAAAGCCCTGGTTCAAGTTTCTTTTGTACTCTGTGGGAAAAAGCTACCAATTCAAATCTGGTCAAGGATCACCATGAGTCTTTTGGCTCTGCTAGATTCATCTGCAGGAAACTCCGTCCCTAAAGGACAGAATGAAGTGTTCATATGGGCTTCTGTAGAAAATGCCAGGCTGTCATCTTCTGGGGAGGTGTGATTTTTAAAGCACATTAGCCACCAGTAGTTGATGAGTTTCAGCTCTGAGCCTTTCCTCTAGTGTGTGGGAACTTGATAGAGCACGACGCTTGAGATTTTACAAACAAGTATATGAATACTCAATGACTGTTCATAATTCCTAGTCCTTAGGGGTAAAATATTGGGGAAGAGGATATTAAAAACAACATCAAACAGGCCCAAGTGCAAAATGGTTAGGATGTTTTTTGCAGGGGAGCAGGTCTGTGGTCTTACCTAATCACCAACTATCCTATTAGTTTGAGGGATGAAATCTCCGGTTTTTTCTTGTAGGATGTCAGGGACCACATGGCAGAATAAAAAAGGGACAATTAACAGTGGAGAGTTTACATTTGATTAAAGTCTTTTCAGCCCAAATAGCAGAAGTTTTGCTTTTTTGTTCCAAAAACTTTTCCCATAATTCAAAGGGATGAGGATAACAACAAGCTTGGTTTGATGCCCTGTCACCTCTCAATCCTTTGTGCAAGCACCTCAGAAAGTACCACCATGGCTGATTTCAGATGTGGATAGTGGAAGTATTTTAAATCGGACCTCAGAAAATGCCCTTCTGTTAGGGGTAGCTCCCCATGCTGCTGGGAGGAGGCCTCCGTACCCACAGCTTATTTTCTCATCCCCCTCCTGACAAAATAGCATTAAAAACCAAAGCAGAAACCTGTTTCAAGGATAACACATCATGGGAGGGAAGGAAAATCCTGGTAGCTAACAGTGAGCACCCTAGGAGAAGCACTCAGCTGGCCCAGCCTGGGCGCTGGTGGGAGGTGCCCACAGAACGGACAGAGCCCCAGCACTTGGTGGACGCCCAACGGAGGTCGCATATCTGCCACCTCCCAATCCACAGGAGGAGCCACAGGCCTCCAGTGAGAGGTGGGGCCTCCCTCCTCCAGGAGATTGGCCTGGGGAAGTGTTCTCTCTCCCACTCCTTCCTTTTTTAGTCTTTCATGGAGATTATATCTTGATTTAAAAATCATCAGAGAAGTAGCATATGCTATCAAAACTGTAGAGAGCCAAGAGGGAAGAACGCATTAATAAAGGGATAATCTTGGAGTACAGATAAGGGTCAAAACTAGCAGAGAGAAATGCAGGGTGAGTGGCTAAGGGTGTTCTCTGTATATGTAAGACTCCCTCTTAGGCGAAGGTTTTGATGCTGGTGATGTCGCTGGAGTAAAGTCCAGCATCTGAGAAATATTTCTGCTGGGGCTACTCAGGACCCGTGGTGTCCATTCAAGGCTTTCCGTGAACGTATTCTATCCAAACTTCTGGAAATCTCTTTCTGTACTTCTAGGCTCCTTTTATGGAGTGGAAAGGACCTTAAACCACTCTCTGACTAAGCTAGGAACAAGTGGTTTCTTTTCTGAAGCTCTAAATGCTGCCCCAAAGCCATTTAACAATTATCTTGTTAATTGGGAGACTTTAGATTTTGTTAATTGGGCTTCAGTATTTCTCCAAGCCCTTCCCAATTAACCCAGTTTCATTTTGAGACAGGGAAATTCCCCAGTGGAGGTCACCCCTTCTAGTGCAGGCTGCTCACAATGGAGAGATCTTTTTTCCTCCCTGTTTTTCTAATGATGCAAAACAAAGCAAACAGACCTTAGAATTGGCCCTTGTAAATAAAGCCCAAGAAAAATGGCAGGAGCCGAAGTGAAGTTCCCACTTTGCTGTGGGGACAGTGGCCAAGCAAAAAGGACAAATGTCTCAGGGTGATCCGCCCCTGCAAGAGCAGTTCTTCCAGGGTTGAATTCCTAGCACCCCTAAGAAGAGAGCAGGATAAGGAGGGAAGAAAAATAGAAGGAGGAGGAGGCGAATGAGGCCAACGCAGCTGCAGGCTCAGATGATGCAAAGGAAGAGCGATGGAGCGTTCTTCTTATAGATTATGAAAAAGACCCGAGATGGCCTATATAGAACTATATTCATTTTTTTTTTTTGCTAACTATTTCTCTGTACAATTTTCATTTTTCCTTCTTCAGCTTCTCTTCACATTTATTAAAAAAAATATTTTCTGGTTTGCTTTTCATTTCCCGCATTTGGTTCCTCTCCTCTCTCTGAATGGTCCTCTGTCCCTTATGTCCTTTCCTAGTCATTTTAGGTTGTTTTCACTTTCTGGTCTTTTTCTCTTCTCCCACCTTCCCTAAGCCCCATTGAATAGACATGGGACATAGGAAAATGATTTCCAGAGCCACAGGTTTTCCAACAATTGAGAAAGAAAATGTCTTTCTACAACAATTTTTGTTTGTCTTTTATCTCAGAGGAAAAGCTTGTTTGTTTGTTTGTTTATTACTAGATACGAGTTCACTCGTTAGTGAACAGAGCAGGCACAGAGCAGCTACTGGGTTCTGGTCACTGTTCAAACTGCTGAGAATACACAGACGAATGAGATAGTAAAAGCAGCTGACTCTGACTGAGCGTGTGCTCTATTCCAGGCACAATCTTTAACATTTCCTTTTCATTTTTTTCTTTCTGCTGATTCTCACAGCCAGCTTTATGAGGAAAGTTCAATTTCCTCCATTGTCAGACCATTGCCTTTAAGTGTTGGGAGCACAATATGAAGCTAGCCGTATGGCTGTGGAGCCCCTGCCTTCGACACTTTGCTCTAGTTAGTCCCTGCTTCCCTTAGTCCCTGCCATAGAGTAGCATGCAGTCTAGTGGGGGTGATTGACATTGAAGAGAGGACCACTGCAACAGAATGCGTGGGGTGCTGTGCTGGGCCCTCATGTATGGTTGGGCGGTTGTACACTGCGCACCTCCTGGAAATGTCATTCACTTAACCCTAGAAATGTGCAGTGCTCTAGCAGGAGACAAAACCCATACAAATAATTTGAGTAAAATTTTATTCAAATTTAATAAGTTTAATAAGAAGAATTTTTAGCTGGGAATGGGGACTAACTACAAAAGGATGGTAAAGAGAATTTTAAAGAACACAGGAAGGGCAGAGATAGGACTTCAGTATCCTGATTCCTTTCTGAAATCAGAAAGGGCTGACAGCATGAAACTTGTTTTTAGCAATCGTAAAGAATATTTCATTAACATCTCAAAGGCAAATTAAGACCTTAACATCACATATACAAATTAAGAGGTGTGAACAGGAAATAGTGTGTCTGGGAGATTTTATTTCCTACGGCAAACTAACTTCAGTGTGCCCATGTGTGCCAGACTTCCAGCCCAGGACTTCCCTCTGGTCACAGGCAATGTCCAAACCCCCACAGTGGTGCAAAGACACAGGCACCAATCACATTCAAAATTAGCCTGATGTTGCCTTCCAGAGTTGTCAGATAGCTTGTGTTGCAATTAGCATTCGCCTGTCACATTAAATCCAACTGGGTGGCTTATTTAAGAACTAGTGGACTCAGTTTGTGGTTGTGTTCTACTTAATCTTTTTTTTTTCTTCTGGGAAGACTTAGGGCTCATTGTCCCAGGATGGGAGTGACCAGAGGACATCGTAGAGGATGGGTGCCTGCCTGGTTTTTGCAACATGGAAGCCTCTGAACTTCATTCAGTCTTACTGTAAATGCAATTTCCACAGGGTGATGCTATGATTGCATCATCCTCATAGGATCGCGATGTGGCAAGCACATCCTCAGAACGGGTGGGTTGGCTTGCTCAGGTAGGCATCAAGACCTGAGTCATTCTTTGAGCACATTTGGTGACTGCTGCGTGCACCAGCTCTGTTTAAATAGTAATTTAAAAGGTCATACTCATTTCTCCATGTAAGCAAAGGTTTTACTGAACCACTGAGGCACCCCACCCTTGAGTCTGGAAAGAACCTCAAGTAGCCAATCTAAAAAAAAACAAGGACTCTCTCTCTCCTTCTGCTCATTTTTTTTCTGGTTGTTCAACACGGTATCCTGTAATCGCATCACTGGAGCCTTCCTGCATCCCATAGGAAACACGGTTAGCACACGCTATCATTTACTTCGCTGGTTGTGCATTAATTGCTCTGCTTGTGGTGGGCAAAGTACAAAAAAGCATTGAGTCGGGGTATGGGAGGCAGATCTCCTCGCTACCTTTGTCCTCTTTCTCTGGGTCCCAGAGTCATGCAAGAACTCATGGATTGCAGAAGGCTGGAGGTGTGTTTGTTTCGTTTTTCTCCAAAGGTAAAGCAGTGGACTTTAGTGTTTGTGTCTATGAAATTAGAAACTAGAGCTCAAACCATCGAAAGAAGGTGAGGGTTAAGATTACATGCCCATGCCTTTGCGTACTTTATTTTTCTAGGTCTGCCACACATTTGTTCTGTTAAAAAATAATAAACATGATTTCATGTAGGAATTCTGAGAATAGTCTTTTAATTTTTTCTTGTAAAAAGCAAAAGATTTATTTGCTTTGAAGAGAAATCGGAGTATGGAGTCTTCTTTTTTAGTCTGGTGATGAGATGCCAATTCTTATAGGCCTTGAGGGGATTAAACAAAGCTGACTGAATAGAGGTTAATGAAACCAAAAAAGGAGAAAAATCCTCTGCATGGTGCATATACAGATGCGTTTTCCCCTGGATAAACACTGCCCAAGTGGGAATGGCAGGATTTCTGATGTGGGGCTGAATCTGGAGGAAAGGTCACTTACAAAAAAGGCTCTGGAGCCGGGAAAGGGTGTGTGGAATATCTGGTAGCCTCCAATGCCTGTCACTTTGCCACTCTCAGATCTGGATGCTTCTGCCTGATTTTCCTCCTTTTAAGTAGGACTTTTCTTTTTTAATAGTTTTATTGAGGTATAATTGACGTCCAATAAATTGCACATATTTCAACTACATAATTTAATGTATTTTCATATATGTATACAGCATCACCACAATCAGGATGTAAAAGGTTTACATTTAAGTAACTGAAACAAAGGTTAAAGGCTCAGCTCCTAGGCATTAGGGAGCCTCTGGAGAACAGGTAACTCCCACTCAAAGCAGGGCTGGGGTGTTACAGGGTGAGCAGAGGAGAGGGATGCGTGTCCTTGTGCTGTGGCTCACATAGAAGTCTTAGTTTTTAAATGCTGTGAATCTCACAGCTGGAATCATTAGAGATTGTTCCTTTTTTGGTGCTTCTTGCTTAGGATCTTTAGTGCACTCCCATCCAGATGAGTGTCAGAACAGTTCTCCTGACAGTTATTTTTGCAATCCTTGTGATTTTTTGGTCAGTCAACGTTGGGGCGGAAGGGAGGAGTAGCAAATAAAAGGGGAGGGAGAGAAAAAAGGGAAAGAAGGTAAGAGTCAAAGGCAAGGGAATCTGAGTCTTGCTGTCATGCTGTTTTAAATCCTTTTACAAAGATAATATCCATGACCCCCCGAAGTTCCCTCCTGCCCATTGTGATTCCTCCCTCCAACTTCTCACCCTGCAAGGCTCTCACTGATCTACTTTCTCTCACTATAGATTAGTTTGCATTTTCTAGATTTTTATGTAGATGGAATCCTACAAGGTGAACTCTTTGGTCTGTCTTCATCAGCATAATTATTTTGAGATTCATCCATGTTGTTGTGTGTATTAATCATAGTTCATTTCTTTTTATAGCTGCATGGCATTCCCTTGTACGGTTATACCGCAGATTGTTGTCCATTCACCTGTTGAGGGAGTTTTGAGTTGTTTCCAGGTTTCAGCCGTTACAAAAAAAAAACCAAAAACATAAATATTTGTGTCCAGGTCTTTGGATGGACATATACTTTTATTTCTCTTGGGTTAATACGTAGGAATGGAATTGAAGGATCATATGGTAGTCATATGTTTAACTTTTTAAAAAACTGCTAAAGTGTTTTTGAAAGTGGTTGTGTCATTTAACATTCCCACTAACTTTGTATGAGAGTTTCAGTTTCTCCACATCCTCATCAGCACTTGGTATGGTCAGTCTTTTTAATTTTAGAAATCTTAATATGTGAATAGTGGCACCAGATTATGGTTTTAATTTGCATTTTTCCTAACTACTGATGTTGAGCATGTTTTCAAGTGGTTATTTGTCATCTGTATATCTTCTTTGGTGATGTCTGTGTCTGAATCTTTGCCCATTTTTAAAAAATTGGATTATTTGTTTTCATATTATTGAATTTCTTGGGTTCTTTTTATATTCCGAATACAAGGACTTTATCAGATATGTGATTTTCTAAAATTTTTTCCCAGTCTGTGGCTTATCTTTTTCTTTCCTTCGCTGTGGCATTCAAAGAGCAGAAGTTCTTAATTTGATGCAAATCAATTTACCCTTTTTGAAAAAAAAGGAATATGCTTTTGGTTTTGTTTCTAAGAAAACTTTGCCTGACAAGCTCGCAAAGATTTTCTCCTACGAGTTTTATTATCTGGTTTACATTTAGGTGTATGATCCATTTGGAGTTAACTTTTGTATTTGGTACAAGGTCTGTATTAAAGTTCAGGTTTTTTGGATATGGATATCAAATTGTTCAAGCACCATTTATTGAAAAGACTATCCCCTCTGTATCAAATTACCTTTGCATCTTTGTCTAAAATCAATTAACCACCTATGTGTGCTTCTATTTCTGGGCTCTCTATTATATTCTATTGGTTTATTTGTCTCTCTTGGCATCAATACTATACTCCCTTGATTTCTGTTGTTTTATAATAACTTTTGAATTAAGGTGGTAAAAATCCTTCATTTTTGTTCTTTCTCAAAGTTGTTCTGCCTATTGTAAGTCTTTTGCATTTCCATATGAGTTTTAGAATCATCTTGCCAATGTCAACAAAAAAGTCTTCTGGGATTATGATTGGGATCATGTTGAATCTGTAAATTAACTTGGGGAAACTGATATCTTACTATTATGGAATCTTGCGATTCATGAACACATTATGTTTCTTCATTTATTTAGGTATGCTTTAATTTCCCTTAGCAATGTTTTGTAGTTTTCAGTGTATGGGTCTTGCACATACTTTGTCAGTTTTATTCCTAAGAATTTTATGTTTTTTGCTGCAATTGTAAGTGACATTTTTAAAATTTCAATTTCCAATTATTCATTGCTAGTATATTAAAATACAATTGATTTTTAAAAATATTGTGCTTGTACGTTTCCACCATGCTAAACTCACTGACTAGTTCTACCAGATTATTTTATAGGTTCCATTGGATTTTCTGCATAGACGATCATGTAGTCTGTGAATAAAGACAATTTCACTTCTTCCTTTCCAATGTGCATGTTGTGTTTTCTGTTTACCTTGTCAAGTTCTGTGTTGTTATATCTGTATAAATATTCTTGAGCTTTGTTCTTGGACATGGTTAAGTTACTTGGAAATAGTTTCATCTTTTAAGATTAGTTCTAGACTTCTGAAACCTGGTGGGCATGTCTCTCCACAGTGCTGTCAAGAGCACCATGTTCTGGGTATGTTTCTGAAACTTACAAGGGAGGCAGCAATGGCAATCACCTCGATTTCCCTTTAGCCATATCACCCTTATTTCCTTATTTACTGCTTCAGGAGTAAACCAGGTAAAAACAACCTTGAAACAAAACTGAATAATCAGTCTCATCCACCCCCTGAAAGACTCTGGTATAGCCTGATTCAACTCTGAGTCTCTTAACGTCACTCATATTTTCTTCGACTTCATCTCTCTATGCTGTGTTATAGGTAATTCCTTCAAATGTAACTTTTAGTTTAGTAATTCTCATTTCAGCTGTGCCCAATCTGTGGTTTAACCCACTCACAGAATTTCTTTTCTTAGTTTTTTTCTCTGAAATTTTTTGATGGTTATTTTTCTTTGTTGATATTTTTATTCCTTTTAAATCTATTTAAGCATTTTATTATATTTACTTTGTATGACATATCTGATGATTCCTAGGTCTCTAATTCTGCTGGCAGTTGATTCTGCTGATTCTCACTCATGACAGCTTAAGTAATCATGTACTTTTGGATTTTGAATCCATGTTCTGTGGCGCTTTATCTTTGGGAGTCTGTTAGGGTTGGGTTGATGACGTTTCTCTTGAGAGTCAATTTGAGTTTGCCTTTAACTGGTGCTCTGGGTACCTACTAATCTTGGAGAACTTTAAGTTAACGTCTTGCCTGTTTTTTCCTAAACCACTTTGCTGGTATAAATTCAAATCATAAACTCAGTCGAGGGCAAGCATGGGGTTACAAGTTCTTAGGGGAGATTTTCCCCAACCTGAGCCCAAACTAAGACAGACATATTTTCTTATCATCTCCATTTGCCAACAAGCCAATTTTATTATTTTTTCTATTCCATTTTTGTGTTGAATGTGTAGCCCAAATACAACCTGGGCTTTATATAGGGGTCTCAGTTCCAACTTCCACCTTATCTCCTGGCTCCCATGTGGCTGTCAGAAGGCATGGCTCTTGGTTACTAAGATTGGCAAAGACACACAGATCGGCTGTAGCTGCCACATTCCACCTAGTTTTCAGCATCCTCTTCCCTTTTGCTGCTGAACTTTTTCTTGTTTTCTTTCAAACTCAGCTCTGCATTTCAATGGGTGACATATTTTCTTCAGCATTTATGTACTTTTTGATTTTGTATTGGGAGGGATTTTATTTTTTATGCTATCTAGCATACCTTTATATGAAACAAACTAGAAGAAATGAGTGGCTTTTTTGTTGTTGTTTGCTTTTTTCTACTTAGTATCCAGATTGACACTGAAATGCTTACCAGGTCTCTGTATCAGATGACCAGATGTCACACAATCATGACATGCTGTAAGGGATGAGTGGGAGTTCGACCACATTGGAGGGGGGTGATTGACAATGATGTTCTCATTTATTTTGTTGCTTTTGGTGTGGTTTTTTTTTTTTTTTTGGAATATGGAGGTTTAGTTGCATGTGGTTATATGGATAATATTTATATTATGTAGTTTAACTCCCACAAATGGACATATAGCTTAAAAAGATCCCTGCAAATAAATCATGGACTGAGATCACATTACCAGTGCAAGCACATGGCAACAGCAAGAGAAAGGCAGAGCTGGCACTCCTGCTCCCAGGATGAGATCTTCATCAGCCTCATTTTTAATCACTACTCATTTTAATCACTATTTTCTCTCTTTTATTTTCTATGAAGTATGGTCTAGTACAATTGCCAGGTTCCTGAAATTCTTTTCTACATGGCTGTCCCATTTACTCTCATCAGCAGTGGTATGGTGTAGTGAACTTAGAACATATGTGATGTATGTCTTGGGTTTGAATTCTGGCTCCATACCTTTCTAACTCTAAGACTTTAGCAAGATCCTTAATTCCAGTGCCTCAGTTTTAACCACTTGTAGTAATATCTAACTCACAGGCTTCTTGTGAGGATGAGCAAATATGTGTAGAGTGCTTAAAACAGTGCCTGGAACATAGTGGTATGTATATACAATGAAATACTACTCAGCCATAAAAAAAATGAATCTTGCCATATGCGACAACATGGATGGACCTTGAGGGTATTATGCTATGTGAAATAAATCAGACAGAGAAAGACAAATACCATCTGATTTCACTCATATGTGGAAGATGAAAAAACAAACAAACACATAGATGCAGAGAAGCGATTGTGGTTACCAGAGGGGAAAACGGTGGGAGGAAGGAAAAAGAGGTAAAGGGGCACACGTGTATGGTGATGGATGGAAACCAGACTTTTGGTGGTGAACACGATGTAGTCTACATAGAAGCTGAAATGTATTGATGTACATCTTAAATTCACACAATGTTATAAACCTATGTGACCTCAATAAAATTAAAAAAAAAAGAATGAGATGCCCCTTGGTTTTCCTGTCACAGAGGAGTTATGAAGTAAAGATGAGAAATTATATGTAGAGTTACATTACAAAGGGAGAAACGATACAACAAAACAAAGGATTATGAGGCTAATTCTCTAAATCATGTGCTAGAGTACCTGAGAGAGATAGAAGGGAGAGGGACTTGGTTAGCAAGAAAATGTTTAGGAAGGTTCTGGTCCAGTAGAACTAAGTGAAGTAGAAATCGTGTTATTCTAATAGTGATATACTCGATAGTGCTATTATTCAAGGTGTTATAACAAATATCTCATTTGCTAGAAAGCTTGGATGGACTAGCTTCTAGAAAATTCTCTATGCTTTTAAAACCCAATGGAATATCTAAACCTTTCTGAAAAAGATAGAAACAAACACTTGAATGTAAATCCTGACCTTCATCCATAATTAATACTTTCTCTCTTTCTCCATCAGCCAATTAAAAAAAATTTTAATTGTGGTAAAATGCACATAACATAAACTTTACACGTCTTACCCATTTTAAAGTATACAATTCAGTAGTGTCAAGTATATTCACATTGTTGTGCAAGCAATCTTCCGAACTTTTTCATCTTGCACAACTGAATCTCTATACCCGTTAAACAACAACTCCCCATTTCTCTCCCCCTAGACTCTGGCAACCACCATTCTACTTTCTGTTTGTATGATCTTTCAGTCAATTTTTAAAACCTTATGCTGCCTTTGAATAGACTCACTGCCTAAGAATGAAAATGCCTTTTTGACACACTTATTTTATGATTGTGTGGAATTATCTCACAGAACTTCTGAAAATCATTAGGGTTCACAAAGATGTAGTAAGCACATTGATCACCAGCCAAAGAGAGGACACGCATTTTCCCATAGGATTGAATCAGCTCTTAGAGAACTGTTAAAAATGTTGAAATTCTCCTCTTCTGTGTCATTGTTTGAGGAGTTATTTGAGGACGTTGCCACTTGATCTCCCATTTGAAAGGCTGATGGCTATCACCGCCTGGAACTCAAACTTCAAGGTCTGAAACAAGACCCGTTAAGGAATGCTTCAGGTTCTTCACTGTCTCTGGTGGCCATGACTGTGGAATTCCATCTCATTTCAAAGCCAAACAAGACCACTTTTTGGGGACAGTGATTAGCCATTTGGAGCTCTTTAGGAATCATGTAACTTTTAGATTCTTCTATCATACAATTTAAGTAGCTTTGAGGACTTTCCAATTTAGAGAAATTTCAAGTGAGAGTAGATTAATATCCATTACAGTATCTGATGCATACTCAGTGAATATTTATTATGAATAATTAGGTGACATTAAATGGCTTATTAAAATTGTTATATTAAATATACATGGTAGGCCAGACAGCCACCGGAAGGATCTGATCATAAATAAGAAAGTATCATATTGAGATAATTATTACAATTATATTACATCATGCTTTTGTATCTGCAAATGTTATCATTCACGTGGCAATCCATATGCGGAATTTAAATATTTAAATTTAATATTTAGTTAAATTTTTATTTAAATATGAAAAATAGATCTGGTGTTTGTACTATTGGGATGGAGTCCATGTCACAATTTGGACTTTTCTATTTTCCTCTCACAGAAACGAAATACAGTCATGCACCTCATAACGACATTTCGGTCAACTGACAGACCACATATACGACGGTGGTTTCATAAGATTAGTACCATGTAGCCTAGGTGCGTAGTAGGCTATACCATCTAAATTTGTGTAAGAACACTCTATGATGTTCACACAATGACGAAGTCGCCTAACAACGCATTTCTGAGAATTTATCCCTGTCGTTAAGTGACGCATGACTGTAGGTGGCAAACTTTGCCCTATTATCTTTCAAACATTCCAATGCCCTGGGAGTCAGAGGTGCCTACGTTTTTATTGTCTCCCTGATGCTGATGTTCTGTGGGCTTAGGACAAACATCCCACCGTCTCTGTGCTTCCTTTTCTTCTCCACACGTGCGGAAAGAAGGATCACAGTGTCTTTCCTGAGTGTGCCCCAGAGAAAAGAGCGGACACTTGTTTCACATTTTGGCTTAAGGACAAATGTTCTTTCTTCTTTCAGCAGTTGCCAGCTAAATGAGCTTGTCTCTTTTGAAAGAGGCAGGCCTTCTGTGTGATGTGTTGCCACGCTGTGATGAGGGCCTCTTTGCAGCGTGTCCTCTGCCAAGGTTAGGCACATTCAGCTATTTGTCTGATTTTGTTGCCTATTCAAGGCAAATCTGGGCCTCCACCTTCTTCCCCGGCGCAGCTCCTCTGCCTGTGGGCTCACATCATGGGCAGGATGTTCTCCCGGTCACAGACCACACTCACCGTCTGCAGTCATGGTTCTGCAGGTCCAGCTGCCCGGCTGCTGACAAACACACGGCAGGCTCCTTCCAAGGGTCTTTTTGTTGAAAAAGATCATCATCTGCAGGCTTTCACAAAACAAAAGAAGAAATAAAAGAACAGGACAAGGGAGTTTTAATTATGTAGGATTATTCCCAGGCCAAGATTCCGCCCATAAACTCAAAGGAAAATACTTAATTAAAATAATGTCACATCATCTTTTAAAATTTATTTCTCTGACTTTTGTTTTTCTTAGTAGTTACTATCTTTATCTTCTGAGAAAATGGTGAGGATGTTTTATGGGGGAAAGGAGAGGAAGGAAGTATAGATCTATATTTTAAAAAACACCCAAAAACTCAGAAAATGAGACTTTCTTGAGTTACCAGACTTTCAGCAAGTTTCCTGGCCTGTCCTGCTGTGAATGCTTGGGTTTGGGTGAAGGAAGAAGGAAGGGTGTTTCTTCTCCTTTTTGCAGAAGTTTTTGCTGGCACTTAGGGCTCTGCCACTTCTAGTTGTGTGACATTAAATAAGTGACTCTGTTTTCTAATCCTCAGTTTCCTCGTCTCTAGAAGGGGAGTAGTAACAGCATCTTCCTCATACGATGGTTGGTAGGAGGCTGAATGGGACACTGTGGATAAAGTCTTTAGCTCTGTGACGTCATGCAATAAATGATCAATTAATTATCACTTTTATTAGTTTTATTCCACTATTCTTTTTAATTGGCTTCAGAAAGGCTCAGACTTAGTTCTCTTTCTCTTTTTGCTTGGGTCTCCTCTCTCCCAAGAAGGCATTCAATGAATCTTGAGTCCAGAGCATGTAGATGATGATGACGGTGATGATGGTAATGATGATGATGATGATGTAAGGAACCATTATAAGGAACACTTCTACAATGATGGCAAACATGTCTCTGGGGCTTTTACAAGAGCTGCAAATAAGCAGGTATATGGCAGGCAGATGCTCAGCCTCAGTTTCTCCTTCCATGAATGCCATGAGGACGAGATGATTACTACCCTTACTTTAGAGATGAGGAAACTGAGAATTAGAAAGTTAAGTAACTTTCTTAGTGTCATACAGCTAGATAAGGCAGAGCTGTCTAACAGCCAAGCCCACACAACTCTGCAAAAAAGGGAAGAAACTATGTTTCTCCTTTCTTCACCTGTACTCCAGCCTTCATTCCGGGCCTGTGATTGTTCTAGATGACTTAGAGCCAATGAGTCACTTCATGATGTCTGATATCTCCAATGGCACTATGAGAATGGAGTTGAAAAGAACTGAGACTGACATAGAGCATTTCTCAGGAGTCTTTGCAAAGCCAGTGGTCAGTACTGATCTCTGCAAATGCTAACCTACCACTTAGAACTAAAGCCCTCTGGAGTCTGTTTTCCTCAGTTTCTTTAATTCAGATTTTCATTCTCTAGGTTTAGTAGGAGTCATTGACTTTTTTTGGTGTTTGGATTCTTAAAATATTCAGGCAGAAGTTTTAGAAATGTGTGGCAAGTTTTTGGAGATTTGAAATTTCTATTACAGTGTGGTTAAAACCATTTCAAATCTCTTCAAATCCCCATGAGTTTGTGGTATAAATATCAGTGAGATAGGTACTTTTGAAAGGGATCTGTTTTTTTGAAAAGTAAAGAGATAAATGTTTGTTAAGCTACAGCTTTGGGCTGAGCATGTAACGTTTGTCATATACTTTGCTCCATGTAATTTCTAAGATACTTCTGCGTCACTAAAACATATGTTCCTAGAAGGGCTAGGACTACATGTTACTCATCTTTGAGTCTTCAACGCCTTGTCTGTGCCTAGGATGTGGTGGCACTCCATTAATTTGATGAACATCACACATGAGAAAACTGATGTGAGGACAGTGTATCCAATGCGAGGGAGCACCTTCATTAATCAATCAGCTAATCAACCAATGGATAGAAAATACAGATTTCTCACGGGCAGCGGAGGCTCCATGTCTTCACAGGAGGGATTTGGAGGAGGCAATCTGGTTGGAAGGGAGGCCTTCAAGACAGGTCTTAAAACTGTCATGGCAGAGCAAGCACACAATTTTTGCTTTGTTGTGTTGATTTGGAGTGGCTTTGGAGGTGCTGATAGAGATAATGGAGAAAGACAATAAAGCCCTTCAAACCACTTTTTGGTACCATGATTAGACAGAAGCTTCTGGAGAAATGCTCCCAGAGGCAGAAAGAGCTGACATGGAAACGTACTTAATTTGGTTCCTTTAACCAACCCTATATGAGTCAGCAGCAAGTAGAAAAGATGAACCAGTAGTCAGCAGCAACAGTATAACAGAGGGGACACAAAAGGAGTGAGCTGTCCCTTGCTCCCTGACTCAGTTGTAATAGGCAATTAAGCTTTCTTTGGTAAAGGAGTTAAAGGTTCTGGCTATGGCAGCAGAACAACTGACTACAGCTTGTTGACCCTTGAAGAAAAGGACTTTTGACCTAAAAGTTGAAAGGGCTATCAATCATAATAAGGCTAGCTATAATCATGGAGTGCTAAGGACTATTTAGTCTTACTTATTGCTATCAAGTAGGCGCTATTATTAACTCCACAATATGCTTGAGGAAATTGAGGTTTATATATGTTCCATCACTTGCCCAGAGCCACACAAGGAAACAGCATGAAGCCGGGATTCAACCCTGGGACCCTGGGCCCGTCTGGCTCTTGAACTGCTCTGTGTGACTGCTCGCTTCTGGACGGCCGCATCACAGAGGAGCAGTCTCCTTAGGGGATGGGACTTGAGGCCACATTGTGTGAGTGAGAGTTGAGGGCTGTCCTGGAGGATTTTGTTTTTCACATTTTGATATGTTCTCCAGGAGTATCTGTTTTATTTCTCTGTTCTTTTAATCACAAGATTGATCTTGAAAGGGACAGTGAAGGGGGAAAGCAAGCTAGTAGAAGCCTCAGTCAGCCATATCAGTGATGGAATACAACTGTTTGAATAAGTGGTCCCCAAACTTTGAAGTGCAAAAAAGCTACCTGGGGCACATATTAAAAATGCAGATTTTTGTTTTCTTCTTTCAGAGATTCTGATTCAGTAGGCATGGGGCCTGGGAGTCTGCATTCTTTTTTTTTAAAAGATTTTATTTTTTCATTTCTCTCCCCAAAGCCCCCCAGTACATAGTTGTATATTCTACGTTATGAGTCCCTGGTTGTGGCATGTGGGACGCTGCCTCAGCATGGTTTGATGAGCAGTACCATGTCCACGCCCAGGATTCAAACCAACAAAACACTGGGCTGCCTGCAGTGGAGCACGCGAACTTAACCACTCGGCCACAGGGCCAGCCCCGGGAGTCTGCGCTCTTAATAAGATCCTCCAGGTGATCCTAATGCCTGTGAACTACACTATACGAGCTCCTCACAACATCACCACCTACTGGCAGTGTCCTCTAATTGCAGGCCAAGAGGAAGTTGCCAGGAGAGGTTAAACTACTTCCTAAAGCTGGACTGGCAATCCTGACCTCCAACATAATAATGTCTCAGCAGGACACTACTGAGTTGTCGTGGTGAGTATGATGGAATGTATCTCGTCTGACCTCAGGATTAGACAAGCCATTTGTGAGAATGATTTAGGATTATTAACTTCTTGCTTACGTTAAAAAAAAAAAAACAATTAAAGTGCTCAAAGATAAATAGATTTCCCTTTGCTTCCTAGCTCAGAATACAGATACAAATTAAAAGTTTTCTACATATCTAGAGATGGCTTCGCTTTGTTTGATAAGGACCAAGATGTGCTCAAGCGTTCTATCTCCACTGTATAAGGTTTGAATTAACTAAAGAGGTTTTCCAATCTGCTGGAAAGCACTATACCTCTTAAAACAAGAGAAGAACACTCCAAAGGCAGCACACCACCACACAAGAATTTCCAGAAAATAGTCTCTGGCCCCAGAGGACTTTCCGGTTTTTAATTTGAAGTTTGTGTTACAGTGAAAACCTTCCTACCAGGTAGGATGAACATGTCGGTCGCCTGTTGACTGACCTGATCATTTATTTATCTTTACTGTCTGAATGAGAAATGTCACTGGCTTAGCAGTGCAGTCCCTTGGCAAGGAGCTGACCAGGGCCCAAGGGAACGTTGACAGCAGCTGTTATTACTAATTTAGCTCCGTGCCCTGCATTATATTTAAAGATCACCACCACTCAGCAGAGTGCTGTGGTATTATGAAATGCTCAGATGGGAGGGGAGGCACTCCCAGGGCCTCAACGACAGTCGGAGCTTTCAGTCATATTGTGTTACAAGGATACAAGAAGCGGCTCCAGCATTTGAAAGTAGGATGCAGCATAATTACACACGATTAACTAAGGCCTCCTTGGGCAGCAGCCCAATCTGAGACTTTATCTGATAGGCCTGCAGAGCAGGAGAGAGAAGGAGGGAGAGACCTTATTTTAGCTGTGTTAGGGAAAAAATGTCCAAGGTTGTGGCTGACTGAAGAACATCATGACTAATGAGAAAGGAAAAGCAGTTCAGATAAAACAAAAACAGTTTTCTACTTCTGTCACTTGAACTGTTTATGTGAAGCAATCATTTTTTAACTATTTCAAACAATATTATTGGTCCACAGGATGTTGTTTCCCTCGTTGTGTCCTCTTAGAGAGCTGGAGAGAGTGTTAAAGGAAGAGCAGGGTAGGAACTGAATTGAGGCAAGCTCCTAGCAAGACAATTAGCAACTTGAAGGTGCGAGTCCACTTTTCTCTCCTCGTTCAGGGTGAGCATTAACTTTATAAAGAAATCAATACTTATATTTGTTATATATAATATAACTGGTTTTCTTGTATATTTACTTCAGCTTGGTTAAACTGCTTTGCATGACAACAGAAATGTTCTGTTAGGCTGGAGGAAAGCATTTCCTGAAAAGACAGAATACTGATCTTCCTATAACTTTGCGGATTTAGATTTTGTGTACAGAATGGCTTCTATAACTATGGTGGGATTATTTCAGAAGAAAATACATCTTTCAAGGGAAGAGTGAGGCTAGAATTATGAGTAAAGAATTATATAGGAATGAGAAAAAAATTACGTAGCCTCTTGGAGGCCAGTTGGAGTGCCAGTTGTGTGTAAAGGGCCGTGAGTACTCAGTGAACATACTTCGAGGCAGCAAGCACTGAAGGAATGAGTCCCATGAGAAGTTCAGGGAGAAATACAAGACACTGAGGGATCATTCTGAAAATCCAAGACATAAATAACTTTGCTGCACTGCATAAAGTTATAGCTGTTGTTCACTGGCATTTTTTTTTAACCAGATACACCAGCTTCATCCATGACGGGGCTACTGGAAGAGAGTCTTTGGTGTCAAACTAATCCCAGGCACTAAGTTCCATGTCTCCTATCCCCTTTTACCTTAAAGGACAGTGTTTTCTCCTTGCCTGATGGATCTTCAGACTCTGGTCTTCGGCTCTGGTCCTGTGTGTTTCTCCTCCCGCCCTTCCACCCTGAGCTGGAGGAAGACTCTTCAGTCATGAGGGACAGTCAACACCTACATTCTGTAGCCGCAGGATCCTGCACAGCTTGCCCTCTGGCCCATTCTCCACAGCTGAAAAGGTGCTGGATGAAATTATTTACGTATTAGGGCTTCCAGCTCCCGCCCTCCCTTCTGTCCTTCTTTTCTTCCTTCCTCCCTCCCTTCCTTCCTTCTGTTCCTTTTTTGAAGTAGGAAGGAACACTGTCTTTTTTTAAAGTTTAAATATTATAGGTCAAAATTTATTACAGCAACAAACTCTCTGGGTATGATTTTCTAGCCCAGCAGAAGGACCACTTTTTGAGGAAATGTTATTTGCATTGGATATTGCTTGAAATCAGTTCCAACACCAAGTTTCTGGTGGAACAAAAGAGGAGCTGTGCGGCAGAGGGCCCACTGGGCTGGGAGGCAGCAGACAGGGCAGTGCTTAGATCTCCTGTGGAGGACCGCTGTGTGAGCCTGGGACTGTCCCTCTACCCTCTGGGCCTGAGCCTCCTCCCTGTGACATGGGACAAGAGAGCTTTCGATGTAAAGGAACTCTGTACTCCCTCTCGTTCCTCAAAGCCTACTATTCTCTGTATTGGTTGAAATAGATTTAACTGGACTTCTGAATTTTCAAGTTTTTTCTTCCTTTGTTCCTTCTTTCCTTTCTTCCTCCCTCCCTCCCTTCTTTCATTCCTTCCTACCCTCCTTTTTCACTCTCTCCCTCCTTTTCTTTATTTTTCCTAGACATCTATCTTTACCTTATTTTGTTTCTCTATTTCTTAAAGTCCATTATTTTATACTCGGGAGACAGAGGATCAGAAGGGCTAAGTGATTTTCCTAAGGTTGCACAGTTAGTAGTTATGTAAGAACCTGAATGCGTCTTTAGGATTGGGTCTCTCTTTCTACTATGTTATGTGTCCATAGCTTCTCTCTTGCTTTGTCCTGGTGGTTCTTCTTATAGGTAATTTGAAGACCTCAAACCAAAAAAATTAAGTATGGTCAATCAGATTATACTTTTATTCCAGAACACAGGAAGGGGCAAGGTGGGGCTTGAACATTGGGAAGTGTGTAGTAACTCTTCACCGGAAAATGGGGGAGGATCAGGCTTGGGCAACCTAAGAGAATGCTGGAAATATTTGCTCCCATAAGACCCAGGAATGTGAGCGAGCTGTTTGACAGCTAGAATTTAATCAGTGTAGGCACTGGGAAATAGCAACCACCTCAACCAGGAAACCTGTATTCCAGTCTCTGCTCCAAACATTAGCTGGGTGACCAACAGCAGTGACTTCACCGACACCTCAGGGCCTGAGTGCAGTAGTGATCTGTTAAATATCAATAATGATAATAACAACAATAATATAGAATCTGCCTCAAGGCAGGGGCACTGATCTTTGAGGCTCCTCTGGGCTCTATGTTCTAAGATTTGATTTTGTAACTGAAAAGAAACCTTGGACAGATGATGTCAAAAACTGTGAAAACACCTGATGCACTATGTAACCCCAAAATTAACAAAACTCCTAGTTGGGACCGCTTTTTCATCATTCTGAGCTGAAAAATGAGAATATACCTTTGTACTTAAGAGATAATTTTTCTCCCTCCCCTTCTTGCTCTATATATCATTACATGGTATTTATAATTAGAACTGAATTAGAATAACTTAAAAAAATAACCCATTGTCCTGGTTCTTGCTTGCACAGGGTTCCACTGGCCTGCAAGGTCTCTCCAGGCGGTGGCTTGTGGGAGTCCTGGTTTATGCCCCTTGTCCTGCTCCATCTCCCTGCAGCTGGGCACTGCCACCTTCACCAGGCACTGCTCCCTCCTAGGTGGATGTTGCTGTGCTGTGAGGTGCTACAGCCCTGGCCCCAGAGCCACAGTGCCACTGTGCCTGCTGACAAAGTGGGGCAGACCCCTTTTTGGGATTACACACTTCTACAGGGCTTTTAAACGGAGCTGCGGGTGTCTCGACAGTGAGACAGTGTGCCTAATATTCCCTTATTGTTTCTAGTTCCCAAAAAGGGTTCTGACTTTGTGTGTTGAGAAAGGAGTTAGGAGGCTGGGCCATGAGATGGCAAAGCTGAATGAGAAACACCTCAATATACTGGGTTCCAGGCTGAGGCTTTGTTCCTGGGCCAAGCTTGTCATGCACCATGGATGACAACTTTCCCGGTCTCCTGGGACTGAGGAGTTTCCTAGCATGGGGACTTACAGTGCTAAAACTGGGTAGTCCCTGGAAAACTGGGACAATTGGTCACCCTAAAGCCTCCGTTAGCCCACATCCCCTCCCAAGAGGTTCCTGGGAGGTCCCGGCATTTAGCCTTCTATGAACCTGGGCAATACACATGGCTTAGATTCAAATTGGGACTGCTGCTCTCTATTTACATCGATTTTTGTGTAGAATAAATAAAATTTGAATTTCTTCATTTTTGCATATTCAAAGAGAACCACCCATGGTGGTGTACCTGGCACATCACCAAAAGAGGCAGCCCTCCTCACTTGGGATATCGGTCAGACGTCATGGAGGAGTGCTAAATTCAGCAACCCCAACAAATATTTGTTAAACATCTAGCAGAACCCTACGCAGACCTCAGCCCCCTTAGTACAAACCTGAACCCCTTCCTCCTAACAGAGCAGAAGGATTCTTTACTGTTTCTATGCCCTTTCCTTGAAAGTGCCCCCCACCCTCCAAGAGGGGATTTTCAGTTCTTTCATCACTATATCAAAATTTAACAATATTATTTTAAATAATACTATCTGGGAATTAGAACCAAACTGGCAGTGTACAGAGATCAATCAGTTTCTCAGTTTTATTTTTTCCCTTTAAACCGCGTGAAGGTAATTTAGCCTGCTTCTAATTGCAATCTATTTAATTACAATGCGTGCAGATGTAAAAGCAAGTACTAACACAGGTTGCAATTAAAGCATCATGTCAAAAAGCTGTTGAGGTGTCTGTGACTGTGGAATTGGAGGATGGAGGAAACCTCAGGTCCTTTAGCTCATTTTCCTATTGTGGGGACTTCACGCCACATTTATGTAATGCTTTGTGTACATCTTCTGTGATGATCACACACAAAAAGGTAGAAAGGATTGACACTATTTATTCTTTAGCCACCAGCTGCCAGGCCTGATCCGGGAAGATGACATAGATGATTTCATTTAACTTGCTCAGCTGACCTACAAGGGCAGTATTTTACTCCTATTTGTGGGTGAGTTGACGGCGCTTGAAGAAATGAAATGATTTTTCCCAAGTTGTCACAGCTTGTAGGTGGTGCAGGGATGAGCTGAACCAGATCTGCTTGGTGTGGATGCCTGCACTCTTGCCACCCTAGAACATCAGCCGGTCTTCTCTCATGGGGAAAGAACCTGAGACTCACAAAGTGACTTGGCCAAGGCTCGATTACGGAATGTGAGACCTGGAAAAGCCGTTAGAGGGTATGAAGCTCAACTTGCTCATTTTATGAGGGAGGAAATTGAGGTTCTGAGAAGCTGGGTTGAGCTGGAGGCCTGCTGACTGGGGGCTGTGAAGCCAGTACCCTGCCATCCCTCTTGGCCTTGGTTCTAGTGTATAAGCTCAGACAACTGCCCCTTCACTTTCCTGGGCTGCTCCTCTTTCAGAATCCACCTCTGGGTGATTAATTGTGCTGGGCAGGCTGATGCCTGAAGCCTCTGTTTCCTCTAGGGAAGGTAGATGACTAAGCGATGGAGTTATGGTCTCTCTCTGTAAGAACACTCCTATTCTGGTGTTTAGGAATTTGCCTCCAAAATCTAGGCAAAACGTGGCTATTCCCTAGCATGGGGAGAGCTGCGATGGCTTTGAAAGCCATGGATGCATACACTCTGAGGAGAAACATCAGGCTGCATTAGCAGAGAGTTATGAGATGTTTTGCGAAACTGGATGTAATTCCAGTGTTGGGAGAGTGAAGTTTTTTTCGTGAATATTACTTCGTTTGTTGATTCTCATCAAACTTTAGCTCACATAAGAACCTGGAGGGCCTGTTACTACTCAATCGCTTGTCTCTGGCCCCAGGGGTTCTGATCCAGGAGGTCTGGGTGCAGCCTGACGATTCCCACTTCTCAGTGAAACCCCTGGGTGATGCTGAGGCACTAGGCTCTGTCGCTGACCACACCTCAGGAGCACTGCGTTAATACGCTTACTGAAGGCCATCTGGGCCTCTGCAGGACAGCCGCCTCAGGACCCGACAAGCCTGAATAGGGGAAGGTGGCCACGCTTCTTTAAGCTTTTCAGTTTTCAGTAAAACATAATTTATGAAGAAAGAACTAGGGATGTCTACCACTTAGTCCATCTGTTGACAATTTATTTTCCATTGTAAAAAAATGTAGATTCTACAATTTATTATGCATAAATTTGGTGATATGATGGGTGAAATCCAGTCTTCTGAAATATGACAATTGCACAATAGAGTAATACTTAACAATATCATTTTCCTACACAGTGGATGCTGCTGTTATTTATCCCAAAACTGCTGTCTACGGTGTTTCCATTGTTTTTTGTAGCGTCCAGGGTCCGTCATCCCAGGTTCATTTATAAACTCGACTCCTTACTAACGGCCCCAGTCTCTCTGGTCTCCCTCTCCCTTAGTTTGAGGAACACTAAAAGTTACAGGCAGGATTATGTTTACACGGATGCATTCCCTTTTCCAGTGGCTTTTCAATGATAAGGTGTGTGATCCTGGCCGCAAAACTAAGAAAACTCTCATTAAAGAACTGCTATTTGATCAAAGGAACCAAAGGCTCAAGTGAGGAATCACCTTTTAAACGGCAGCTTCTCCTTGATGTAATTTGCGGGAGCGCTGCCAAGCATTTAGGGCACAGAAACCAGCGAGCAGAGGCAGCAGCGTGCTGTTTTCCCTACAACTCCGGAGATAATTGTCCATGCTGATCTGTGATTTATTTCTTTCACTGAAAACTTCAAGGGAAGGAATGCATTCAGTGAAACAGAAAAGGGAGAATCCAAAACACGTATTTTTAATTACTCCAATAAAATGCAACTGCATAAAAAGGCCTCTTGACAGCTTTCGTGGTTAAATTTCATAAACAAATTGGTAAATTTTAGGACGTTTATTTGCGAAATTTACCATCAGAGAGCACACTTCTTTGAGAACTGAGTAGGTCTGATTTTCAAGCAGAAAATCACATGGTGCTTCCTTTGGAGTGGGTGAAGGCACGTGCAGAAAGCCGTGAGGAGGGCCGTGTCGTGTCCTTATCTCTGTTTGCGCCATCCAGTCTCCTGCGCCCGGGCAGAGCCCCCAACCCCCTTCTCCTGTTCTCTTGAATTATTCCACTCAGTTTCTAGTTGCACTTTTCTCACCCCAAGAGAAAAAACCCCGAGGAATGAACGCTTCGTCTTTTATAGTCCGCTATTTTGGGAGGTATTTGAGGCTGTCTTTGAACCTTATTTCATTTAAATTGTTTTTTCATTCTAATGCTGTTCTCTACCTAATTTTGGTCACTTCTTTGCAATGCCCTTTCACAGAACAAAAACAGAAATAGGTGCTAGTGTCACTGAGTGGAAGTTTGCTTCCCAAATGCCCTAATTGTCCTTAATCCAATTCTCTTATATCAGAGAACTATAGCTGCCAGCGCCGTTGAGAAAGAATATTTTCCTTGCTTCTGACAGATTCTTCCCCTAGTGCCTTGATCCCAAGCCCTCCAATTATGGTTGAGTGTCCTGGAGTCATAATGCCTGAACATAAATGGTCCTTAAGCATCTAGGTTTTTTTCTGGCAGTTCACTATTTTGTCTTCTTCTTTCTTATTGACAGTTATGTAAAAATACTTTCAAGTTTGTCACGGCTATAACAAAGGGCATTGAATGGAAGAATCGCTCTCCTTTGAACCCTTCTTCAATGCTGAAGTTTAAAATTTTTTCTTTATGTATGTCATGTTTTCCTGTTTCTGTTTTATGTATTCAGAAGACACTGACAAGAAGGAGACTGTTGGATCAAAGGGCATTAATGTTTTTCTAGCTCTTGAAACAATTTGAGTATAGTTTCACCATGATGATACCAGAATTTGGTGTTACTTTTATTGAATTTGTTTTGCAATCTTAATAGATAGATAATGGTGCCTATTATTTTTAAATTTTCATTTCTTTCATAACTAGTAAGATTTTTTAATACGTTTATTTGCCATTTGTGTCTGTCATTAAAAAAATACCACTTTATGTTGGTAAATATTAGTTCGGTGAATACTGAGTTTGTTGGGCACATTCTTGCCCTTGGCGGGATAGGAGGGAGGGAGAGAGGAAGGAAAGAAGGGACCAGTGAGAACTCATGTTCTAACAACAGTCATTGGCAGTGCTTGACCTTGCTCAAATATGGGCCCATCTTACAAAACCTGTCCCAATTTAAAATTAGATGACTATAGGGGACAGTCCAAATATACAGGCTTTAGGAACCAAAGCCTTCTGTTTAACTATTCCTTGCTTCTTTGTTATGAATGTGTTTAGTGTTACCATATGCTCTTCTCCCTTTGAGATGGGCATTTTGCCATGTGTATAACGCTTTGAGACTATTAATTACTCTGTATGAAATAAGTTATTATTACTTTGAGTCTCTCCTCTGATGATTCCAGTTCTCCAGGAGAAGTGGGTTTTCTTTTTGTTAGTTTTTAAATATTCTGCTTCTTATTTTGAGACCTAGTTGCAGTGGCAGGACATGGAGCTCTGGTGAACTTTCATGATAACTCAGCTCTCTGGGGTCTGCATAATTTGGGGAAGACATTTGTCATTGGTGTCCTGGAGGACTCGAACGTACTACATGGCTTCTGCTTTGCTTGGGGACATTTAATATCGCCAACATATTTTTTATGGCTAATGCTAATGAGGACCCATAGACTCATAGAGATGAGCAGTCTATTTCTCTGCCTCTAAGTAGGACAGCCAGCAGGTGGGTTTGTTTAATCATTTGTTCAATCATTCATTAGTTCATGGATGAATCCAAATCATGTTTACTGAAAAACTGTAGTTCTAGGCACCCTGCTAAGAACTCTGATTCAGGATTATTTAGTGCAGGAAATGCAGCCATGCTTCCTCTGGGTCTCCTGCTGCTAATTCTGTGATGTCTGTTAAATACTCAACTCTTTCTAGTGAACTAACTTGGGCTAATATTACTCTTCACCTCACCCTTCTTCCTCAGCACACCCAGCTGATAAGATCCTTGAGCAAAGAAAGGAGTTGGAGAAAGATATGTGACTTCACAATCTGAACGTGGAGAAAATGGAGGCCTCATTAGAAACAGGATCAGAACAGGGAAGTGCAAGAAATTAATATTGGCCAAATACCAGGCCCTTTATACTGTTGTGAGGATTATAGAGAATGACAAATATGAAGCACCTGATGATCTGATTTGCATTTGTTGAGGGTCTGTGACTGCTAGGTTGATTGAACTGTAGGAGAATGAGAAAGGTTGAGAGAGGAGTCAGAGGCTGTTGGGAGTGTTCAGAGTGGGGTGGCAGCTTAGATCATACTGTGGAGATGAAGAGAGGTGGTCAGAGCCCAGATATATTCTGGAAGTGGAAATGGCTATGGCTGCTGAATGATTGGATGTGGAAGATGAGGCAAAGGGAAGAATCAAGGCTGACTTCTGGGTCCCGGCTTCAGCAAATAGCTGCTGCCATTTATTGAACCAGGAAGGACAGGACTGGAGAAGTATGCTGCTTGGGGAACAAATATGACTCGAGCTGTATGGGAAAAGGGGAAATTCTGGGCCCACCATTTTGAGAAATCTTGTCTATATCTTTCTCCTGACAAATAGGAGGAAATAAATTGACACACTTAAAAGTGCGTCATGTTCTGCAAACTCTCCTGGTTGAATAGATGGGTTAGATTCTCAAAATTTTCATCTCCTTTAAAAAGATATGATTCCATATTTCCAAAACCATCACAAAGGCAAAACTTTTCTAGCCCCTGGAACTCTCGAGTCAATTATTGTAATGACAAGAAGCAAGGGAACATTCATGGAACACTCACTCTGTGCCAATCATTGTTGGAAGAACTTTACATATGTTACCTCATTTAATCCTCGCTGTAACTAAATTAAGTAGGTTATCCTACTCTTCCTATTTTACAAATAGGAAAACTGAGATATTAGGAGGCTAAGCACTTGTCTAAAGTCATATGGATAGTAAATGGAAGAGTTAAGATTTGAACCCTGGCAATCTAGTTTCAGAATTGATGCTTTCAATTGCTGTATTACACAGCCCAAAAGAAAATATCATAAGATTTAAGATTGCTTTCTCATGTTGACTGCTCAGCTTTAATAAAAGCATCCTGAATTTCTTGTCTTTTAGGCACAAATTCATCTCTGTTTCTCTATGGTCTGATATTGATGGATGCACTTTGCATACTCCCTAGAGAGAGAAAGATGGTAAACAAATTAGGAAGGTATCCTATTTTTTTTGGGATGTTTGCATGGTTGGGTGGGTATGTGTATCCATATGACACACAAAACACACATGATCACTCACATAGGCATCTAAAACTATGGAATCTTGATGTTGTAAGGGAGCTCAGAGATCATCTTTTTATAGGGAACAGCTTCTGAGGGTGAGGTGACTCCACACAACCTGGTTAGTAGCAGAAGTAGCACTGGAACTGAGTTTTGCAATCCACAGGCCACCTGTAATTTTCTCTTTCTCTCTTGTGTATACTGTGTCACCTCTATGTCCCTCCAAAGGATACTTTCTTCATGATAATTCTGTGTGAGAAGTTTGGAGAAGAAGCAATGACTGTCTATAGTCCTTCATCTAAAAATAAGCAAATATCCTCCAGAGTTAGCAATGGAGATTGTAGAGGGACTCTGAGAAACCCGAACTTTTATGTCCTATGATTTGTTATCTTCCTAAAGGTCTTCAGTTAATTATTTCTGCCACTATCTCCAGGTGGCACTGTTTCCCCATTAACACAGCTCTGAGTAAGAAAACACTATACTTTTCTAGTAATACCTCACAGCACAATGGAGGTCAGGCTGAAGATTTTATGAAGATCTTCACTCAAAGGTAGGAGAATAACTAAAAGTGTCTGTAGCTCACAGACCCAATCTACCCTGGTTGGCGTCCTGTGGCCACAACTGTACAAAGGGCTCCAGAACCTGGGAGTTGCTAAACCAGAGAAGCAGAGGTGGTGGATTATGTCCCTCTGGGGAGAGAAGTAGGGACAATATGCTTAGGTTGAAGGGCTCCAGAGGAATCATATACAGAGAGTGGGATATTTGGGAACTAAAGGGCAATAAGGCAAATTCATTTCAAGTCCTAAACCTCACAGAGTTAAAGAAAGAACAAGAGGATAGATGACTAAGTGGAAACATCTTGCAAGAGAAACAAGAAATGGCCAGGATCCAGAAGATGTGGCTATAAAGATGTGGAAGAAGGGAAAAATCTTGGAGATAGAGAAGAAAGCTGGAATTTGGTGAAAATCTGGCTGTGCAGAGTAAATAGATGTGAACAACTAAGTTTGACTTCTAATTTTGAGTCTTTCTCTAAATTGAGAGAAGGAAATGGAAGATGGACAGGTGAACGTCCCTTAGCAATGGGAGAGTTCTTTTGGTAAAGAGTTCCCCAGGAAGAGTTGTTAAAATTGTGTCCTGAGAATCAGGAGAACTGAGGGGACCTCGGGCAGGAGAACATATTGACTACTGATGTGATTTTCAGCAAGAAGGAAAGGAGAAACACTAATAAGGAAAAACAGTTCTTAGATTCTATCGCTGCACACGTCAAGCCTTATCCTCACCTCTCCAACATTACCTATAAAGTGATGCACAGTCTTTCCTTCAAGCTCTGCTTCTTGGGATGTGTTTACACATAACATGAAAAAAATACTGGTATGTATCCAGCTTTTTGTTTCTATTTTTCAAGCAGGAAATGATTCTTTTTACCAAAAGGGACTTTTGATAAACATCCTTCACTGAAGGATGCTTGCCTGTCTATGCTGGCACTGAGGGCTCAGAGCAGAGAGGCAGGGAGCTGCAGTGTCCCCAGGCACAGTCAGCATCTTGCAGACAGTGTTGAGTAAACAAAGCTTCCAGCAGAAATCAGTGACTCAATGAGTGTATGCTGGGCAAATAAAAGCAAAGACTAAGACATCGTTACAAAAGCTTTGAAGCAATAGGGATTTCTCTAGAGAAATTGCACTTCTCAGAAAAGATGTAGACAGAACAGCATAGGGACTGTTTCCTTAGGTCAGGGGCAGACCTGGCAGTAATTCCACAGGGAGAAGGGGCTGAACGCTACAATTCAAATTACAACTGTATTCTTTTTTACAAAGACTTATATTATGGAACATTTCAACCAACTGTAAAAACAGGCAGACTAGTATACTCATAATTCAATTTCAACAATTATCAACTTATGGCCAATTTTGTTTCATCTGTGTCCTCTTTGCCTTCATATTATTTTTGAAGTGTATCCAGACACAGAATTATTATATTTGGAAATATTTCAGTACACATCTATCAAATATCTAATCAGCATTCAAACTTCTAATTGTCTCATAAATGTTATAATTTGTTGCTTTGTTTAAAACAGGATCTAAATAAGGCACACTTGTTGTGTTGGTTTATTTGTCTTTTGGTCTTTTAAAATCTACAAGATCCCTTCATTATTTTTTTTTGTTTATTCCTTGCAATGAATTTGTAGAAGATAACTATATTCCTTAAGTTGTTTGGGTGTAAGCATCTCTGTGGCAGAGACTGGCTAAACATTCCCAAGCATGCTTTCTTTGCCTGCTAGGCACACACAACCAAATTTCCCATCCTTCTTTGTGGTTAGATGTGACCAAGTGACTGAGCTGTGGCCAATGGAATGTGGGTGAAAGAGAGGGGTGCCACCATGCCTGGCCCATAAAGATCTCCCATGACCCGCTCCATGCTCTTTCCTCTTACCCAGTGAAGCCATGCATTAAAGATAGTAGAGTCACAAGATGCAAAAAGCCTATATCCCTGAATCACTACCTAAATAACAGGAGGATAGTTCCTGGCTGCCCAGGAGAGCCTTCTGTTTTGTTGCTGAGATTTTGGGTTTGTTTGTAACATCAGCTAGCATTTCCTTAACAATTATTATTGTTAACCATTTATGTGAATCTCATTATAGAGTAGTGGTTCTCAACCCTGGCTGCATATTACAAACACCACAAGAACTTTTAAAAAAGACTGATGCCTGGGCCCTGCCCCAGGAAAATTAAATATGAATCATTGGGAGGGAGGGGTTCAGGGCATTTAAACAGAGCACACCATGTCGTTCTAATGTTTCTGGGGTTGAGAACTACTGTTAGCGATTCTGAGTTCAGTGATTCTTAGGAACTCTTCTCATCTTCATAAAGTACTGAGCTGAAAAACCCCTCTAGATATTGTTTCATTGTTATATATAGATACCAGGCAGGATAAACACTCTTTGGTTATTTGTCAAGATTCTGGAGAATAGTGTGGTAAAGTCAGGTATACAGCCTCTCACCTCCCAGTTGCCTTTATATAACACGATTTTAATGGAACTTATTTCTCTCTGGACCACACTGGCACACACCGTGTTAAAACTTTCCATTGCAATCCTCTATTTATATGTACGTTTCTGCCAGTAAACAAAGGACCTTCTTGAGAAGAAGAGCTCTGTGTCCCATCATTGTGCCCCATTGAGTGGAACAGTGGCAATCACATAGTGGGCTTTCATTAAAGATTATTGATGAGTGAATGAGTGAATGAACTTATCATGAGGAGATTATGGAAGTGCCTGTGCAGAGTAATTTTTCCAGAAAGGAGAAGTAGGCGTGAAGAGAAATGAGGCAACAGCTGACTCGAAGTAAGTAAAGCAAGAAAGCCTCTGGTCAATTAGGTTTGAAGAGGAAGAAAGTACAGGAGAGAAGAGAGAGATCTACAACATCATTAGAATCATGAGTGATGCATAGTACCAGCTAGGAAGCAAATACACACATCATAAAATGTTAAACTTGGAAGGGACTCAAGCACTGATCTAGTCCAGTGATTCTCAAAGTGTGGTCCCTGGACCTCTGGAAGTCCTCAGCATACTCAGGGAGTCTTCAAGGTTAAAACTATTTTCATAACAATGCCACATCTGATTTGCTTTTTTCATCATGTTGACATTTGCATCATGGCACCATAGCAATGGTGAGTAGAACTGTTGGTGCCTTAGCAGGGATCAAGACTCTAAACTGTGCTCTTCACCACCATCCACTCACACTAATAAATAATAAAGCCAGCTCTACTTAAGAATGTTCCTGATGAAGCGGCGCAAGTTATTAATTTTATTAAATCTTGACCCTTGAGTAGATGACTTTTTACTTTTCTGTATGACAAAAGAGGAAGTATACATAAAGCATTTCTGCTGCGTACTTAAGCTCTTGTGTGTTGTTTGAGTTGCAAGCTGAGTCAGTTTTGTCATTGTATACTGTTTTTACTTGACAGAATGACTGACATGCTTTAATTATTCAGACCTGGGAATCTGGTAAACATTTTCTTGAAAAGAAAAGAATTAAGCCTACTATCTCAAGAAAAACACCTGAAAGTATTTGTTGGCAATGATAAAATTCTAGCTTTCAAGCAAAAATTAGAAATTTGGAAAACATATGTCTACCACCATACTTAATATTTTCCTAATACTTCAAGATTTTCTGATGAGATTGGTGGTAATATCAATGAATATGATTTTTTGATGTTGTTCAAAGCGATGTGTCAACATTTGTAAGATCTGAAATAAGCCAGAGAACCAATATTTCCAAGTGACCAATGCATGCTTTTACAAAATCATGTATCAGTAAAAGATACATTCAAAGCGCAAGATGGACCCATGGATTTTCATGTAACAATACAAAATGTTTATTGATATGGCTCATGCATTGCAACTGATCTTTAAGAAACTACAACTTATGAAGTTTGATATAGTATCGTGGATGACTATTGACAATCATCTGGAAAGGCTCTTAAAATATCCCTTTTCTGACTACATATCTATGTAAGGCTGGACCTTCTTCATATTCTTCAACTTAAACTACATACCAGAATAGATTGAATACAGAAATAGATGTGAGAATCCAGTTGTCTCCTATCAAATAAGACATTAAAGAGATTTGCAAAATAGTGAAACAATTCTACTCTCCTCATTAATTTATTTTTGTTTTGGAAAATAGTTGTTTTTCAAAAATACGTTTTGTAGGTTAACATGTAATGAGTTTCTTATTACTAATTTAAAAAACTTTCCAGTTTTAATTCCTAAGATGTTAAATATTGATAGATGTAGTCTATCTAAAAGAAAGATTTTTGGGCTTCTCAATAATTCTTAAAATTATGAAGGGGTCCTGAGACCAAAAAGAGCTGAGAACCACTGCATTAACCCATCACCTCATTGTTCTGCTGGGGAAACTGAGGTGAGAACTAGATAAAGAAATGGAGCATTAAACATTACTAGAATAAGTTGTCAAAATATAAACGATAGTACTTCTTTTGCAGGAGAAAGTGCTTTCAGACAGAAAACAAACACACAGTTCCTTACTAGAAGTGTTTCTTTTGAGTGTTTTTACGACCTGCAAGTGCAGTTGTCATCAGTGTGGATTCTAAGCTTGAATGATGTGTGGCATGGTGAAACTTACCAGAAACAAGTGATTTACTTTATTATTCTAAATTTAAAAACCTTGAGTATGCATCTCAATCATTTGTCTTTTTGGAAAAGTACAAAAGAAAACAACGGCAACAAAAGGAAGAGCATGGGCCATAGATGAATGGACAGCTTATCCTAACTAGAGCTGGTTAGTGGTTACCCTGGGCCCAGAAGCCAGGGTCCTGGTTGTTAGCCATGGCTACTACAGGAAACAAGACAGAAATGAGATCTTCATTTCTCATGTTGAGTAGACAACATTCTACTGAGAGAGATGTGATTGAGGAGTACAGGATGCTTTAATACATGTTTCCTGCAGGCCATGCCACTGTCAGAGATACAAGAAGGCTCAACCAATCAAAGATTTTCAAGGACCAGGGATGTTGAACTTCAAGTCATGCAGAATTGTTGGGGGCTGCTGGGGAAGAGAAGCAGAACAGTTCCAGGTCTGAGGAAGGAGCAGAGAAGAGGGTGATGTAGGTTTCAGGTAGACAGTGGGGTCATACACTATCCTTTTCACCCAGGGCCACTGAGCATTTTACATGACAGAGATGAAGGTCTCAGAATATAGACCTGGGCAAGAGGAACCCTGCACTTTAGAGGCCCCCAATCTGGCCTCCTCTAGCCACATACCTCCCTATAGGGCAAAGAGTCTGCAGGACCAGGGGAATTTTCCCCCACTCAGCCCATGCTACTCACTTGTAGGCCACATTCTGGGTTCAGAGCTCCTGGAATTCTCTATGCAAACAACCCCCCTCCTGTATCCAGTGTCGGCCTGTCTTCCTGAGGGTGGTCCAGGCACCACCGTGTGACCCTAAATCTGAGGGGTGGCTGAGGGTTGGCTATTTGAGGGAGTGTGGGTGGATCTTGGACATGTGGTCTGTGGTGTCTACGCTTGAGCACATGAGGCCCCTTGGGGTACAGAGGGAGCAAAGAGTCGTGGATGGCTGTCCTCGTGCAACGTCATTCCTGCACAAAACTCCAAGGAGTCTAAGAATTCCAAGTTTAGATCTGACCTTCTCTAGTGCATCACCTCACTGTTGTCAAAATAGGAAGACAGAACATATTTTTAAACAGTGGGACTCCATTTATACTCTTGTCTGGGGCCCCACGGATATTAGCGGCAGGTCTGTCCAAAACCACGTTTGCAGACGTGCTGGCTGACCTTTAGTGTTGGAATGTTCCTGGTGAGCAATGGTCTCTGTCTCCAATTATTTCTTATCCAGAAACTCAAACTGCAGGATCAGAATGTTTTCTCACATTGGGATTTCTTAGTAAAATAAACATGTTTGTAGCTAGGCATTGTATCAGAGAATTTTACAAGTCATTAAAATTATGAAGGGGTCAATAAACCTCTCCCTGAGGGGCCATCAGCTGGGCTAGTGTACTGTATTCCAAGCTAGTGGGCACAGAATGGGAGTCCTCTCAGGAGTATCCATCTGTTTGCCTGTGTTGTTGCTAGAATCTTCCCTCTACATCAGTCTGGAGAGATGGCTGCCCCCAAGCAGGGTCACTGACTCATCTGCAGCTTGTGGGGAAGCAAGGCATGCTAATTCAGAGACTATCAGACCCAGAGGAACAGTGCATGGAACCAGAGCTCCTCAATCATGACATCGTCTGGGCTCACGCCATACATTGGAGAAATGCCTGTTGACTCACCATCCTAACGGCAGATGGCTCAATTAACAATCAGAACTGTGGCTACTGTTGGGAGTTAAAGATATGACATTCTAAATCTTTGCAAGTCACTCTTAAATATAGTTGCCATTGTGGAGTGCTTCCTGTATGCCACTAATCACTTTATGGTCATTGTTTAATATTTTAATTTAAATTCCCATAACACTACTCTGAGCCAGCACTGTTCTAGGTGTTTACAAATGTTAATTCGTACAATCCTTATAACAACCCTATATGGTAAGCACAATGTTTAATCCCATTTTACAGTTGAAGAAACAGAGGCACAGAGTGGTTAGGTAATGTGCTCAAGGTTGTAAACTAGTAGGTGGTGGATTGGGAGCAAGAACTGAGGCAGTCTGCCTCCAGGGACCAATATAGTTAATTCTCCCAACAGCCCTTAAGGGTAGACACAATTAGCATCACATTTCATGGAGGAAGAACAGGAAGCAGAGTCCTCTAGGATGAATTGAATTGGCTGAGGTTGCATAGCTGATCAGAGGTGTCGGGGCTCCAACACTGTCTACTAAATCAGGTGGACTGTGGAGCTCCCCTGCCCCTTTTCTGAGAGTTCTGGATAAACAGGACTTTGCTGCATATTGAAAGACTTTGACAGTTGTTGAAGTCAGGTCCACTGTATGGGTTCCATTTTGCGTAATGACTGATTTGGGATAAGGGCCCGTGGATTGGAATAGGAGAGGCCCTGTGATCATTTTTTAAAACACTTGAGATCCGGGAGGAGGAAAGATGGGCACTGTAGAGAACTGAATTGCCCCTGCTGCCTAATGACTTTGGAGACTTTTGGATACTGGGTGCTCAATTGACATATGTTGTGACCGTAACCAGGATACATAGAATGAAATGCCTCCTTGTGCAGTGAAAGGGTCCAGGGTTTGGAGAGGGGCAGACCTGGGTTTCCATTCCACCTCCATTGTTTACATCACCACCTGGAGTCTCATTTCCTCCTGCTAAAATGGTAATGATAGCACTGACCATGCTGGGTTGAGGTGAGGATAGGGCTCAGAGCAGGCAGCCCACATATAAATGCCAGTTTCTTCCCCTTTCTTCCTTCAGAGCCTCACGAGAGCCCTGAAAGAACCTATAGAAATCTCCCTGTGTAGGGGATTTGGCTAGTGAGGGGAGTGTCATGCCAGATTATCCATCCCCTGGACTCCGGAAAGCGGAGACCTCCCTGGCCAGCAGTGTAGCCCGCTGAGCCCACTGACGCAATGGCTCCGGCAGAAGGCCCGGCTCTGCCTGGCCCTGGGCCTGGGCTGCCTGAGCCAAAATGTAGGAGCCAGGAAGCCTGGCTAGAGAGGTCCAGAGGCCTGTGGCCATCCTTTCTCTTCAGCCCAGGGTCTGCCTCTCCATGCTCAGAGGAATGCTTGGGGAATTTGCAGAAGCAAAATGGGGGAATTGGTGCCGAATTTCTCTTTTCATTCTATCTTGCTGGTTTTGTTTTGTGTTGTGGGATAAAGACAAATGAGCAGTAAAGCCATTCCTGAGAAGCCATCAAAATTGGCAATTTGCCCCCTGGGCCAAGGCTGCAAAGGAGCCAGGAAGCTGTAACTTCACATTTTTTTGTTCTTTAAGGGAGAGAAAGGAGCCCAGGTCTAGAAATATTTCTAAAGCATTTCCTTTGCTCTCCTTGCCTGGCTCAGAGGTAAGAGAGGGAGCTGGAACATATGTTCCATATTGATTTGCATTTGCACACTTTCCTGCATCCATTATTTCACCTCATTAGGGCTTGGAAGGGGAAGCGGAGCCGAGTGTGGCAGCAACATGCGCTTTCCTGAGCCCTGTGGAGAATTGTCCCAAACGGTAAATGAAACAGTTGCAAGGGCCGGCCAGGAGCCCGCAGGCAGCCGGCATCTCCAGGCCCAAGCCCAGCAATGCCCAGCCAGCTTAGAAGGGTCCAGCTGCGCCCGAGCCACGTGGCCCAGTGAGGCAGCCTCCCGGACCAGGCGGCTCCTTGATTGATGATCCCGCCAGAGCTCACAGAGTGTCCACAGGGCCTCGTCGATCCCCACACGTCTGCTCTCCTGGTGTTGCACTCCCGTAGCAGTAAAGCAAATGGTTATAATCAATCAACTCCTTCCCTCTTTCACTAGTGACCACCTTTTAAAAGTGGGGCTGGACAGAGAACTATTGTTTAGTTCTTAATGCAAGTGACATAAAGGAAATCCTAAGGTCAGGGCTGATCAAGAAGTAGGAGGCCTGGTGATGGGGCAGCAACTTGCTTCTGTGGCTTTCACGTACACCTCAAATTTATAACCAAATGAGCCTCTATGTTCAGTTGTATTTTGTGTGAATGTATTAAAAATATACACAGGTATGTATATGTATACACATATGCATGTGTAGGCGGGTAGATATGGAAGCGGCCCAGGCCTCACTAGACCTCCTAACAGCTCTGCCTAGGACAACCCTCAAAGGTCTGTGTGATCATCTCTCTCATCCTCTGATGGCTGTCTTATGGTTTGTTTCTGAGACTGTTCTCTTTCCCTTCCTTGAGTAGAGACCTGGTTCCTAGACCTGCCTCCTCGACCTGGCTCTGTCACTCATCAGCTGTGTGAACATGAATAAACCCTTGGATTCCACTGGGCCTTCATTTCCTCATCTGTTGAGTAGATGATACCATATTGATCAACCTAGTTACAGTGTTGAGATTTTGTGAAAACAAAATGACCCAACAATATCTGTCAATGTGCTTTCATGGTTATAAACTGCCATGTAAAAGTGGGGTAGTATCATTTGGGCATGAATAAAACCATTTTTCCCCCTTTCTTGTGAAAAACTGTCTTTATTGATTATCTATTGAAGATTTCCCTCAAAGTCATCTGGAGTAGCTCTGCGCCTGCCATAAAAAAAGCATCATGAGACCAAAAGCTAGTCTTTGGGAAGAAAAAGAGCTCTTCATAAGCTTCCCCAAGGGCAGGGATTAAGCAAATTCAGGGTTTACTAAAGAAGGGTCATGAACTAGCAAAGTGTTTGGTGATTGTTCTTGCCTCCATCCAGAAAGGGAAGTGGACACTGGAGCATTTGCTGCCCTGAGGAGAGAGGGGTCCAGGCCAGAAGAACATAAGGAAGATCATGAAGACTCTGTGGCAAGAAGTAAGGTACAGCCAGCCCCGGGGGTGTGGCATGACCCAGGCTCAGGGTGGGGGAACATTATTTCATACATTCTGATTTCCGCTCAATAGACAGAAGAGCTTCAGGACTGCTCTTCACCCCTATCTTCTGAGAAGGGTTTCTCACGGGTCTGTGGTTTATCAGCTCTCAGTTAAGTGGTTCACAGTGCCGTTTGCTTTAAGGTAACTTGAAAAGAAATCTGTTCTAGGCCCTAGAACAGACAGTACAGAAAAGTGGGGTGGATTAGAAAGTAAAATCGGGCATCAGGATGACAACAGTTTACCCTCACGGAAAGGAATTTTCTGCCAACTGTTCCTGTATACTTTTCTTTCAAACATCCCCTCATTACCATTTTAAAACATGTGCTTATTCAGCTGCTCTCCAATTCTGCAGTTTGGCAAAGTAAAGTTGGTAGTATTAGCCGTTATGTTGCGGCTTGAGGGCAAGGCATGCTGGGTCTTTGGCATTCAGGACATTGGAAGGTGTGGAGGAAGGAGAGGGCAGCCCAGTTAGAGTCTGGAAGCTGATAGCCCCAGATACACAACGGGGAATGGGCATAGCAGAGGGGGATGCAGGAATTGTTGTAAACCAGGGGACCAGGCAGTCTGTGGTTGCTGTTCCCTGGCAGCAGGAGCATCCTGCCTTCAGCTTGGAGGGTGGCAAGTCATCCTATGAGAGGGTTCCAGAAGACAACATAGAGGCAGAGTGGCCAGACCTAGCCAAATGGACTGTGTTTCTGTTTGGGCTTGGGCACTAGACAGGGCAGGAGGCTGCACAAAGGAGGCAGCAGTGCCTGGGGCCTGCCAGGATCCAGGGAGTAAGCAGAGCTTGGCTTAGGGGCCAAATGAAAGCTTGGGCTTGGCCCTGCTGTGCCCGGGCTGGGGGCTTCTCTTGGCAGGCAGACCAAAACCCAGCTGTCTTGATGGGGCTACTTGTAACAGTTCAAACACCTATTGGCCGGCCCTGACTATGTGGTGATTGAATCAGAGATTGGGGTTGCCTGAATCTGAAGGCTGGAGACTTCAAGAAATGCCCCTACAAGAACCTAGAGAAGATAGAGGCTGAGCTTTGGGGTTAATATGATTCCCTTAGACATTATTTACTCGTATTCAGGGACAGAATTACAAAGCAGAAGAAGTTTCCTCTTTGGAATAATCGCCTTTTACACTTTTAACATGGCCTTAGATGAAGGTATGATACAGATTGGCTCCTGAGGGCACTTTACCCTTTTATGATCATGAAAGTGATCATTTTCATGTGTTTGCTAGGCAGGTGGTTGGAGTGGAGAGTAGTCAATTAGCATGACATGTAGTTAAACTAATGGGTTAGAATAGGACTTTTGGACCTGACCTCATTAACCTCAGGCTTTAATCAGTTGAGGCAAACTTTCCACTTTGTGGGAGGTAGTTTTGACAACTGCTGCTGCTTTGAGGAGGCAGCAACAGTGTACATAGAAGTTCTGTCATAATTGGGGGAGAGGAAGAGAGGATTCAGGACGGAGTTGGGCTCAGGGGCTGGTTGGGCTATTGAGCAGCGTTGAACAAACAGCAAGACTTCACTTGGAGATAATAGGGAATCTGAAGCTGCAAGAACTTTACTGTAGAATCTCTGAACGGGATAAATCGGTCTTGTTTGAAAAGGTTTTTGGGCTCTGAACAAAATCCTATTCTTGAGAGTGACAAATGCACCTGGCTCAACCGAATTCAATAGGTATTTTTCTTAAGTCTCTTGATTCCTTGGCTAGTACTTCTAGAGTGAGGCCCACGCGTGCACCTGAACCATGTGTGTGTCCTGTGAAACTCCCCACAAGTGCTTAACATGACCTATAAACGACAAGTAATGGCGATCATGATTATGATAAATAAGCACTGAGGCTCGTTTCCTGGACCTAAACTAATATGTCATTATCTTGCTGAGGGAGCTGCTTCCTGTTGGAATGCTAAATTATTCTTTTTATTACATTTAAGGCACACTGTTTAGTGATTTACTCCTCTTTGTAATCAGGCTGGGTGATTAGAGAAATCGTTCAGCGGCTCTGTTCTTTCCCTTTAATAACACTCTGACAGGGAGTCTGAAGGCAACGTGCTGCTGACTGAGCAGAGGAACATTCAGAGTTAGGTCACAACATTTTTGCAAAGTGAAAAGAAATTTAAATCTTCTCCAGAGATTATCATTAATAATGTAAATATGCAGCAAAATTCCAGTGGCTGCTCTATCTGCATTGAAAGATCTTTGGGAAAATAACAGATCTTCAAAATGCAGCTATCTAGAGTTATGTCAGACATCTCAAATTTCTGAAGCCTTGCTCTAATCTAAGCTTCTGGGAGGAAAAATCTGATGTTAGAATGGTACCATGTTGGCCTCACCTATAGAGATTTCATTTTCAGAGGGCATGTGTATTTTTTCTCTCCACTGTTACAGGTCACCCACAGCATTCCCTTCAGAGGTGGCCCCACACATGGAGGTTGTTTTTGCGTGGCCAAAGGGCATCCAGAATGCAGTGGTTTGGGTATAGTCAAGGTTCCCATTGAAACTTTCAATAGCTACCTGTATCTGCAGCCTTTTTCCCTGCAGGAAGTTTGCAAGGGGGAAAGTGCAGGCAAAAAGTACTTCCTTAAATCATGCTCTGGTTACCTCCAGGCTCGTGCCATTTTCTCTCATGTGTGTGTGATGTATGTCCATGTGTGTGCACTTGGGGAAGATAATGGCAAAGAAGATTGAGAGCAGAAGGATACCCTGTGATAGAACTCCCTGCTCCAATTCCCATCTCCCACCGCAGTGAGGCTGGGGCAACAATAGAGCCAGCTGAGTTTCATTCACACATTAGTTCTTGACTTTTTCAACGCAAGGGCCCCTAAAAGTTTTTCTCTATAGCCCCATGTTTTGAAATATTTCATCTACCAAGCTGATTTATGTAATACTGCATTCATCATATCTTGAGATTATCATCGTTGCCTCATTGGTTTGATATTCTAGCCAATAACAATAATAAGAAAAAAACCTCTCAAATTAGTTGGTATAATTTTACCATGGTTATATGTATGATTTCAACTGAACTTTTTGAAATACTAAAAATAATTTGATGAGCTAATATTATTTCCTTTGCAGCTCTTAGAATTCCAGGCAGCAGATATAGGAAACCATTCTTATCTTACATGGGTCCTTCAGGCCTCTTCTTCGTAGACTGCTTCTGTAGGACTTAAATTTCAACCTGTATGGGGTTCACAGAGCAGCATCTTCCATACGCAGATGCTTAAGATCTTTAAATGCTGGTTGACTTTGCATTAACTGCTACATTTGCAACTTCTCAGTTATGTGACTCTCCATGTCCCCATTGTCTTCCCTTAAACCAAGGATATTGTGGCCTAATGCCAGAGCCCAAGTTAATGCACAGGGGAGTTTTAGTTAGACATTGTGTTTTAAAACATTTCTTGCAATTCATTGTGTGGTGTATCATGGAAGAGTCTCAAACTACAGGATACTTGGTATAGATCAGCTTTGAGCAAGTTTGTTTTCTTAGTGGTTATATTTAGCAACTTTGAGAGCCTGGTGATTTTAGTCTTAAAGATGCACCTTTGTATTATTAGGATAGTTTTCCTCCTGGGATTAGAAAAGAGAACACTTTATTGTATGTTGAGAGAAATGTCAGTGGACCTGAGGGTTCTTGTGAGATTTTAATGGGAGTTGGCACCATGTTTGTTCATGGAAAAGATGAAATACAGTATGGTGAACCAAAATGACATGATAGTTCCCATTTTAATGTTCCCGGAGACATAGCTCCAATCGTTTCTCTTTTATGCTATTCATGGTTCTTACTTTCCCTTAGTGTAATTCCAGCATTCTAAGAAAAGTCACTTATGTTAAAGGTGACATTGCTTTCTCTTTTGGAACACGTACTTGGCAAGGAATTCATTAGTCAGACAGGTGTTTATGTCACTGTCAAATTGCAATTGCTGTTTTTTGTTGTTTCTGCCTATGGGAATAACACAAGCTATTAGATGTTAATAAGTAGCAACTAACTTTCTGTGACCTTTTCTAAGTTTAGGCATTTGAAAGAAACAGCAGCCATTATTTTAAGGGTTGTCTATTCTTATTGTTTCTCTTTACAAATTTAAAATGGCAAGAGCCTGCAGGTAACTTGAGATGAATATGCTTAAGGGACTGATTGAAAACCCTTTATCAAGAGTATAAAATCAATGCAGGATGAAATTGGGAGCCTCTCATAAGAAGGAAACACATCAAATAACATGGGAAAGAGTTGATTGTTGCTGTATAATTATATATAGAGGATTGGGAAGGAATAAAAGTAAGAGGGCTAGATTAGCAAGAACACTGGAGAGGTTTTTGCACAAGTAAAATTGACATGGATGGAGGCTGAAACAAAGAGAGGCAGAGGGATAAATTTAAGTACTATCATTCAGCAGAACTTGGCATTGTTAGGCTAGTTATGTAGGCAAAAAAAAAAAAAATCAAAGATTTCTCTAAGGTTCAGACATTAGGGAACAAATGGAAATGCCAGCTGTTAGGAGGGAGATAAGAAGAGGGATAATCTGGGAACAAGCTGTTGCTAACTTTAAAAGGCAGTGAAACATTGGGGTGGAAAAGCTGGAAAGTTACAGCTGGAGGAAGCTTAGCAATCATTCAGGCTGCTCGTCCTAGAGATGAGACTGGAGCACAGCAGAGTTCAATGAGTTGGCTAGTTAGTAGCACACTTGGGACTTTGGGACTACTACCCATATTTCTTGGTTTGTGTTTTATACCAAGGTATCTTGTCAATGCCTAAAGGAAAATAAATGAGAGAGAAGGATATATTAGTATTTTGGGCACCCATGTTATAGGCCAAACTAGAAGTCGAGATTGCGCTTACATGGTGGATGTCAAATCTGTGAGTGTGAAGCAGTGTCCAGGAACAGCTTCTTTAGAACCAGGTGTGTAAGATGGAATACATAATGGAAAGGACATTTGGGTAGGAACAATTAGCCAAAACTCCAATAGTAGGACTGTGTGACTGCAAGTTCGTACATGTGTGGGAGTTCCCGGGGGGGGGCTCAAGTCTGAGGTGGAGCTCAGGGCTTGGGGGACACACGTTCTGGGGCTAATATTGAGGGTGTTCCCTGTAGCTGTAACACGCCTAAGAGTTTTAAAGTGATCCTGTGTGAGGATGCCCAAGGCTGGCCAATATGTTACAGTGTTAAGTCAGATGTATCAGCTGTTTTACTGGAGATTTAGAAATTAGCACGCTGAACTTGGGAACTCCCGCTGAGCTATCAAGTAATGTTAGAGAAGACTCTGGGGTCTTAGTTGATTCTGTGAGCTGGTTGGAAACCAAGCCTGGCTATTTGAGAGCTTGAGGGCTTCTCGGGGGAAGCGGGGATAATGACCAAAGTTAAAAGGCAGTGACTCCAAGGGTTGACCCTGACTCTTCAAAGACTACATTGGGCAATGTGTCTACTCTGTGTTGCAGTGTATCTTCTAGGACCTCAAACGAAATTTTCCCTGTGAGCTGTTGCTGAGGGGAGCTTCTAGGTCTGCTTAGCAATTCTCAACAAGCTTCTCTGGGCTGGGCCACCATGTTTCATCTGCTGGCCTCTTGATTAGAGGGAGCATTGGAGACTGGCTTATAAATGCCCATCTCAGTTATGCATAGGAAGCTCAGGGAATATATTAGGGCTGGTTTCAGAAAGCTTGTTAATGAAATGATTTCAGTGGTGGTATAGCCTAGTGGTTAAGAGCATTCAGACTTGACTTTGACACCTTAGTTCTATAATCTTGGACAAGTTGTATAACCTCTCTGAACCTCAGTTTTTTCATCTGTAAAATGGAGATAGTGAAAATACCTATATCATTGGGGCTTTAAGGATGATTAAGTGAGATGATGTATATGAGGTGCTTAACACTGTGCCCAACTCATGAGAAGCACTCCTCAAATGTCAGGTATTATTATTATTGTGACTTCTTGTGAGTGAAGGGTCTGGACTGTAGTTTGAGGAGTGCTTTGGAATTCTCAGCCCTGGAGTGCTGTGCAGCCATCTGGTCTCTCAGAGTATAGTAGGAAAAACTTGGCCAGGCCTAAAGGAAATCCACTGACTCAAGTCTCCATGAATTCAAAAGGAAGAAAGAACATGGAAGTAAGAGGTGAACTCAGCACCACTTCCCTCACCCCCAGGAAAATGGAGTCTGTGGGTACTCTGGAAGGTTCTGAACCCTGGAGTTAACTGGTTCCCAACACTGAAGTACCATGAGCTCCAAGTGTGGGACTCTCTGGGTCTGAGCACCAGCAGGAACAAAAATATTTGGAAGTTTAGTGGAGAGAGAGGTTTAGGAAATGGCCCAGCTTCCATGTCCCAGAGGCAAGAGGCAGAGACCACATGACGTGTTCGTGGGCAGTAGAGATAATGAGCTTCAGAAATGGCTAGGAAGAAGAAGGCTTCACTTCTTGGAGGGGACCAGGGCTCAGGTCCTGACACTCTAAGAAATCACTGGGAATGAATTCCTGCTACTTCTGGGTAGTGTCTCCAGAGACTTGGACCATTGGTGGATGAAGGGTGGTGCGAGGCCTGGTTGGTTGGGCTGGTGTGCCAGCATAGGGGAGCCCTGCAGGATCCAGGCAATTCCTATTGGCCATGGAGGTTGGAGAATAACAGCAGTGAGGAGTAACAGTGCCTACTATTTCCTGGCACTTTATAAAGTGCTTCATGTTGAGAAGTAAAAAAAATATAACCATTTTACTAAAGGGCACCAGTTTCTTTCATAAACGGAATTGTGTTTATGTATTAAATATTTTGCTAAGGGCTTGGGAGTGAAAGACGAGGCCCCAAGGTGAGTTTTAAAGAGATAACAAAGAATTGAAATATTTAACCTCAATGGACATAAGCTTTTGGGTAATAGGAGAGAAGAAAGATGACACAGGACTGGGGAGAGAGAACAGAGATAGGGATTGGAACCACATGGTGGGAGCCTAATGCCTGCCTTGGTAAATAGGGCCCAGGGATGCTGGGAACTGCCATGTCTCATATTTAACCTTAAGTTGGTTTTCTTGCTGTGTTGTAATCCCCCTCCTTTTCTCTAAACTTTCAATAATGTCTGCTACTCACCTGAAAGCCTTGGTGGGCATGTGTGAGTGTGTGTGTGAGTCAGGGGAGCCAATCTGGGTCACATGGCTGAGTTGATGTGAAGGGAACGTGGACAGCTGAGCATCACCCATCAGCCAGTTCTGTGTGCGGTGTGGGTGGGGATTAGGGGAAAAAAAACAGGAGCTCAGAGTGGCCCCAGTTCCTTAGATGTTTCATTTATTCACCAAGTTAATATGGAGAAAGAGACGCTTTAAATGCTGAAATAAAAATAATTTATTTGACAGAATTCTTTACCGTTGCCAATTTTCTCAGGTGCTTAATAATTGTTTCCTCTCATAAGACAGCAACTCAGTAGAGGGAGACGTTCAGCAATCACTGTCAATAGACGGGACAGGCTGACATATTGTGTCAGTGCTGTTGAGACGGGTTCTGTTTCTGGTGTGACATGTTCTGAGGTTAATCAGCATGTCTGGAGGGATCTTAGAGCTCCATTAGCATCTTCTTCCCAGAGATCACAATTGCACACATTCTATTATCATTTATAGAGTCCAGAAGCAAATTATGTTACAGCTTGGATTTCCCAGAGATTGTAATACAAAGTGATACCAGCATCAGTATAAGGGTTCCAGATCTTTCTAGTTTCTTTATTTTTTTTCAGGGGGATAGAAGAGCTTGGCATTCTACTCTAGTCATTTCTTTATATTTTCCGGTACATATTGGCTTAACTTTCCTTGGGTTTCAAGTACCATGTCCAAACATCCACCTTTCCAAATGTCTGTGTGGTTAAACTAGGCCTCCTCTTCTTCCTATGTGTAGTCCATTTATGATCCGTTCCTGTTCTCCACTTAAAATGAGACCTCTAGTGATTGACAAGCTCTGCTGCTTTGAAAAATAGTGAGAACTTCCACATTAGCTCGTATATCCTTATGGATAGTTTTCCTAGTAAAAAAGGCTTTCCCATGCTAGCATACAAATTACAATGCCTTAAAAATGTGAACTATATATAGTTTTAATATATAACTCCTTTTTTAATTTCCTTCCATTTCCAACTATAATACACTTCTCTTTGATTGTCTACTTACTCTCTTATTTCGTAAACGTCAAATTTCACATACAAAGCTTAAAAAGCAATGTGCCTGCAAGTTAATAGCTTCCCCTTCTTTAGGACTCTTGGTTCTAATTTTCTTTCCATTAGAATTCTATCCAACAATTAGCAGCACTGGAATGTTTGGCCTTTAATATGAATGATCTTTGAACACAAGAGGCATTCAAACTAACTCCCACTAACGAATTTGCTTTCTTAAAAAATATTTTAAAATTTGCTTCTTTTTAAGTAATATTTTCACATCATTTTGAAAAAGATATTAAAATCTTATGAATATGCAATATTGATTTTTTCTACGTTTAAGCCTAATTATATTTCAATAAATAGAATATGCAGGAGAAGAACAATATAAAAGTCACTGTTGTTCTGTTGTGTCCTCAAAGGACAAGATGGCTTTTTTTTTTTTTAATAAAACACCTTCTGACATATTCTTACACAAAAGTGTTACATCCTCCTAAACGCATAGCTTGTGGGCTTTGGGTGGACATGTCTCCTTGGCCACAGCTCTTTAGTGAGTGGGATGGACAAGGCCAGAGAAGGGCCAAAGCAGGGTTCCCTGAGCAAGGGGCCCAAGACTAGTGTCACACTAGGCCAGAGTTTAAGAGGTGTGCTGTATCAGAGGAAGAGGATGGGCAGAGACAACTGAAAGACCCAATAAGAAATGGGGATGGGGCTATCAACCGTATATTGGCTAGGTTTTAGTCTGTCAGTATCACTGGTCCTGAAGGATGTCAAGGTTTATTTTACTGTGAAACCTAAAAAGAAAACATAATTAACTGTACTCAATAATGATATGAGGTCACACATTCATGTTCTGGAATGACTTTCATGATGGTCCTCAAAGTAAAAGGTGTTTCAAAAACATTTTATTTATCTATTTTTGTAAAGTATTATGTGATCCCATTACAAAATTCAACAGATAAAAAAAGATATACAGGGCTGGACGTCAGCAACATGGCGGAGTGAGCTGTTCCCTTCTCTCCCCCTTTTGAACTACAACTAAATGGACACTCACTCACCAACAGAGGAAGCCCACACAGCACAACAGGACACCTGAAAGACACACTCAGCTATACATCTAAGGGTGGATGGACTGGTCCCTGAGGAAATGGCAGAGATAGGTAAGCACACCCTGCTCTCCTGCAGTAGCCCTGTGCACACACACAAACACTTTCCAACCTGGTGCAAGCACCTGGAATGTGGGAACACACAGCAGGGCAATAGTAAGAAGAGGAAGCAGTAAGCCTTAGCCTGTGCTCATGGTCACTTTCCCAGCAGACAAAGGGAGCCCACCACACCCCCGTGCTGTAAAGGAGCAGCCATAGCCTGGGTCCTAGCAGGGAAGCCCTGCCAGCAAAGCTCAGTGGCCCCACGGACTGTGGATCATAAACAGGGACCTCAGCAGATTTCTGCACTGAGGCAAACACTTCCCAGGTGTGCACAAGTACTCAAGTGCAGCTGCACTCCCAAAGAGGGAACGTGTCTTGGGCGACTGCAGGAATAGGCGAAGTAACTTTGAGCCCACTGGTCATCACTTTCTGGTGGGGAGGGGAGCTCAGAGCACCACAGAGGCACCAAAGAGTGGCCCTAGCCTATCAAGGAAGCCTTGCCTGACAAGGACAGTCCACACAAGTGTCTGAACTCATCCCAGGCTGGGGAAAGCACCCATAATACCCCCACAGCTTCCAGCAGATGGGTTGGGGCCAGAAACATTGCTCCTGCTCCCTGCTAGTGGTAACAGGCGGAATCTGCATCCTAAGAATATCACAAATGCCCCGACAAAAGATTATTCATCAGACTCCATGAGAAACTGCAGCAACAATTCAGACCAGAAGGAAAATGACAATTCTCTAGAAACCAACACTGAAGACATGGAAATATACAACCTAAATGACAGAGAATTCAAAATAGCCATCATAAGGAAACTCAACAACTTACAAGAAAATGCGGAAAGACAATTCAAGGAGCTGAGCAGTAAAATGAATCTCTTCACCAAAGAGATTGAAACTATAAAAAAAAAATCAAGCAGAAATTCTGGATATGAAAAACACAATTAATGAAATAAATAATATTCTAGAATCATTAAGAAATAGAATTGATCTTATGGAGAAAAGAATTAGTCTTCTTGAGGATAAAAATGTAGAAATTATACAGGTGGAGGAGGAGACAGAACTAAGATTTTAAAAAAATGAAGGAATTCTTAGAGAAATATCTGACTCAACTGAGAAAAGCAACATAAGGATTTTAGGTATCCCAGAGGGAGAAGAGAGGAGGAAGGAGCAGAGAGCTTGTTCAAAGAAATAACTGCTGAGAACTTCCCAAACATGGGGATGGTTTCAGATTTACAGATAAACCAAGTTAGTCGAATGCACAACTTTATCAACAAGTCCCTCTCCAAGGTATATAATAGTAAAAATGGCAAAATTTTGGGATAAAGAAAGAATATTAGGAGAGCAAGGCAGAAGAAAATAACCTACAAAGGAAACTCTATCAGGCTTTCAGTGGATTTCTTGGCAGAAACCCTACAGGCTAGGAGAGAATGGAATGATATATTCAAAATACTGAAAGGCAAAAACTTTCAGCCAAGAATATTCTATCCAGCAAAACTTTCCTTCAGATACGATGGAGAAATAAAAGCTTTCCCAGATAAACAAAAGCCGAGGGAGTTCATCACCACTAGACCACCCCTACAAGAAATAATTAAAGATGCCCTCACACTGGCAACAAAAAGGCAAAGGTCTACAAAGCTCTGAGCAAGGAGATAAGTAGACAGACATAATTAGAAACCTGCAGCTCTCTACTAGAACAGGGAGGCAAAGGTTCAATTACAACTTAAAAGAGAAAGGGAAAGCAAGCATCAAAAGTGAGGATAAACACTTCAACTTTAGCCAAATGCACAAAATTAAAACCAGAACAATATGTAACAGCAATTACTCATAAGAGGAGAGGAAAGGGAAGGAAACTGCTTAGGTTAATTGACATAAGAGGCTATAAGAAAATGGACTATCTCATCTCCAATATCTTTCACACAATCCTCACAGTAACCACTAAACAAAAAATCAGAGCAGAGCCACAACTCACAAAAAGAGAGAAAACTGAGAAATACCTCTCAGAAAACCAACAAAATGAAATGACAGTCAGAAATACAAAGGAAGAGAAACAGTAGAAACATCAAACAACCAGAAAACAGGAGATAAAATGGCAGCATTAAGCCCTCATATAACAATAATCTCTCTAAATGCAAATGGGCTGAACTTTCCAATCAAAAGACACAGGGTAGCTGGATGGATTAAAAAACAAGAGCCAACAGTATGCTGCCTCCAGGAAATGCATCTCAGCTACAAAGACAAACATAGGCTTACAGTGAAGGGATGAAAGACAACACTCCAAGCTAATGGGCAACAAAAGAAAGCAGATGTTCCCATACTTTTATCAGACAAAGCACACTTTAAGTTAAAGAAGACCAGGAGAGACAAAGAGGGGCAGTATTTAGTGATAAAAGGGACATTCCACCAAGAGGACATAACACTTATTAATTTATATGCACCTAACACAGGGGCATCAAAGTACATAAAGCAATTATTAACAGACCTAAAGAGAGAAATTAACAGCAACACAATAATAGCAGGGGACCTCAACATCCTACTCACTTCACTGGACAGATCATCCAGACAAAAAGTCAACAGGGAAATAGTAGAAATAAATGAAACACTTGACCAGATGGACTTAATAGACATATAAAGAGCATTCCATCCCAAAATGGTAGAATATACATTCTTCTCAAGGGCCCATGGAACATTCTCAAAGATAGACCATATGTTGGGTAACAAGGCAAGCCTCAATAAATTCCAGAAGATTGAAATCATCCCAACCATCTTTTCTGACCACAATACAATGAAGCTAGAAATCAACCACAAGAAAAACTGGGCAAGTCAGACATATGCGGAGACTAAACAACATGCTATTGAACAACCATTGGATCATTGAAGAAATCAAAGAGGAAATTAAAAAACACCTGGAGGCAAATGAAAACGAAAAAACAACATACCAACTGTTATGGGATGCAGCAAAAGCAATCATAAGAGGGAAATTCATAGTAATACAGGCCCACCTCAACAAGCAAGAAAAATCTCAAATAAGTAATCTTAAAATGCACCTAACAGAGCTAGAAAAAGAAGAGCAGACAAAGCCCAAAGTCAGTAGAATGAGGGAAATAATAAAAATCAGAGCAGAAATAAATGAAATAGAGACTAAAAAATCAGTAAAAAGGATCAATGAAACTAAGAGATGGTTCTTTGAGAAGACAAAGAAAATTGACAAACCCTTAGCCAGACTCACAAAGAAAAGAAGAGAAAAGTCTCAAATAAATAAAATTAGAGATGAAAGATGAGAAATTACAACAGATACTGCAGAAATACAAAGGATTATAAGAGAATACTATGAAAAACTACATGCCCACAAATTTGATAACCTAGAAGAAATGAATTCCTAGACTCATACAACTTCCCAAAACTGAACAAAGAAGAAATAGGGAATCTGAAGAGACCAATCACAAGTACAGAGATTGAAACAGCAATCAAAAACCTCCCAAAAAACAAAAGTCCAGGACCAGATGGCTTCTCTGGAGAATTGTACCAAACATTCAAAGAAGATTTAGTATCTATGCTTCTCAAACTATTCCGAAAAATTGAAGAAGACAGAACATGTCCCAACACATTCTATGAGGCCAACATTACCCTGATACCAAAACCAGACAAGCACAAAACAAAGAAGGAGAACTACAGGCCAATATCACTGATGAACTTAGATGCAAAATTCCTCAACAAAATACTGGCAGACTGAATATAGCAATACATTAAAAGAATTGTACACCACAGTCAAGTGGGATTCATTCCATGGATGCAGGGATGGTTCAACATCCGAAATCAATCAATCTGATACACCACATTCACAAAGTGAACAATAAAAATCACATGATCATCTCAGTAGATGCATAGAAAGCATTTGACAAGATCTAACATTCATTTATGACAAGACCTCTCAATAAAATGGGTATTGAAGGAAAGTACCTCAACATAATAAAGGCCATGTGTGACAAACCCACAGCCAATCTCATGCTTAATGGCAAAAATTTGAAAGCCATCCCTCTGAGAACAGGAACAAGACAAGGGTGCCCACTCTCACCCCTCCTATTCAACATAGTATTAGAGGTGTTGGCCAAAGCAATTAGGCAAGAAAAAGAAATAAAAGGAATCCAAGTTGGAAAGGAAGAAGTGAAACTTTTGCTATTTGCAGATGATATGATTCTATATATGGAAAACCCTAAAGAATCCACCATAAAACTACTAGAAATAATCAAAAACTACAGCAAAGTTGCAGGGTACAATATCAATTTAAAAAATCGGTTGCATTCCTATACATTAGCAATGAACTAGCAGAAAAAGAAATCAATAATACAATCCCATTTACAATAGCCACAAAAAGAATAAAATACCCAGGAATGAACTTAACCAAAGAGGTAAAAGACCTGTATGAAAACTATGTCATTACTGAAAGAAATTGAGGAAGACGTAAAGAAATGGAAAGATATTCCATGTTCATGGGTAAGAAGAATAAACATAGTCAAAATGTCCATACTACCTAAAGCAATCTACAGATTCAATGCAATCCCAGTCAGAATCCCAGTGACATTCTTCACAGAAATAGAACAAAGAATCCAAATATTTATATGGAACAACAAAAGACCCCAAATAGCAAAAGCAATCCTGAGAAAAAAGAACAAAGCTAGAGGCATCCCAATCCCTGACTTTAAAACATATTACAAAGCTATAGTGATCAAAACAGCATGGTACTGGCACAAAAACAGACAAACAGATCAATGGATCAGAATTGAAAGCCCAGAAATAAAACCACACATCTGTGGACAACTAATCTTTGACAAAGGAGCTGAGGGCATACAATGGAGAAAAGAAAATCTCTTCAACAAATGGTGTTGGGAAGACTGGACAGCTACATGCAAAAGAATGAAAGTAGACCATTATCTTGCACCATACCCAAAAATTAACTCCAAATGGATTAAAGATTTGAATGTAAGAATTGAAACCATAAAAATCTTAGAAGAAAATATAGGCAGTACGCTCTTTGACATTGGTCTTAGCCACATCTTTTCAAATACCATGTCTACTTGGGTCAGGGAAACAAGAAAAAGTTAACAAATTGGACGACGTCAGACTAAAAAGCTCCTACAAAGCAAAGAAACCATCAACCAAATGGAAAGACAACCCACCAACTAGGAGAAAATATTTTCAAGTCATTTATCAGACAAGGGGGGTTGATATCCAAAGTATATAAAGAACTCACACAACTCGACAACAACAACAAAAAACAACTCAATCAAAAAATGGACAGAGGACATGAACAGACATTTTTCAAAGGAAGATATACAGATGGCCAATAGGCACATGAAAAGATGCTCAACATCACTAATCATTAGAGAAATGCAAATCAAAACTATAATGAGATATCACATTACACCAGTCAGAATGGCTATAATTACCAAGACCAAAACCAATACATGTTGGAGAGGATGTGGAGAAAAGGGAACTCTCATACACTGCTGGTGGGAATGCAAACTGGTGCAGCCAATAGGGAAAACAGTATGGAGATTCCCCAAAAAATGAAAAATAGAAATACCATATGACCCAGCTATCCCACTACTGGGTATCTACCCAAACAGCTTGAAATCAACAATCCAAAGTAACCTATGTACCCCTATGTTCACTGCAGCACTACTCACAATAGCCAGGACTCGGAAACAATCCAAGTGCCCATCAACCGATGATTGGATAAAGAAGATGTGGCATATATATATATATATATGTACAAAATGGAATACTACTCAGCCATAAAAAAGGACAAAGTCATCCTATTTGCAACAACATGGATGGACCTGGAGGGTATTATGTTAAGCAAAATAAGCCAGATTGAGAAAGACAAACACCATATGATTTCACTTATGTGCTGAATATAAACAAACACATGGACAAAGAATATAGTTCAGTGGTTACTTGGGAAGGAGGAGTGGAGGGTGGTCACAGGGGGTGAAGGGGAGCACTTATGTGGTGACAGACAAGAAATAATGTACAAATGAAATTTCACAATGATATAAACTATTATGAATCTCAATTAAAAAAATAAAAATATTAAAAAACCGTTTTGAATCTTGGACGAAAAAAGATATCCAGTGAAAAACAAGTCTTTTTTTATACTCTAGCCCAACCATCATCCAGTTTGCCTTTCCAAAGATAACCACCACCACTAGTTTTGTGTGTGTTTTTACAGAGGTAATTTTATGCATCTAACAGTTAAAAAAATATATAGACATTGTTATGAACCTTGATTTTTTTTTTTCACTTAATATAACTTGGAGATTGTATACCGTATCACTACATTCAGAGTTGCCACAGAAAATAGTATTTTTTGCCTTCTGTCTTCAGTTTTTCCTGATAGTTGAATAGCTGTTCTGTACTTAAAGATTTAAGAAAGAGGATTCCAAGATCTGTCTAAAATTCCATAAAACTTTTGTAGTGTATTTTCCGCACTTCTTCTTCAAGCACTACCTTCTGATGATTTAATATAAAAATTGAGAGTTATAAATATAAGAGCCTCTCATCCAGAACCATATTTATATTCAATTTCTAGTTCAATTGTAATTTTCACAAAGTAGATGAAATGCACAATCAGAGATTAAAAAACAAGTAGATTATTCAATTGAAACTCATGAAGGAGAAAGATATGCCGTTAAAATTTCCCCAATATTCTTGATGATAGGAATCATCCAGAGCACTGGGTAAATTAACAGTTTCCCACGCTTCTCCCTGCCTAGGAAATCTCATTCGGTGGATCTAGAGTGGGGACTGGAGGTTTGTAGCTGTAACACGTATATTTAAAGTTACTGTGTTAGTAATCTATTACCTCAAGACTTTATGGCTTAAAATAATCATCATCAGGGATCATCAGTTTCTGTGAGTCAGTTGTTCAGATAGGGCACAGTACAGATGGCTAGTCTCTTCTTCAGCATGTCTGGGGCCTCACCTGGAAGACTCAGGTTAGGGAAGGAAGCACCTGAAGGCCGTTCACCCACATGTCTGGCAGTTGACGCTGGCTGTCAGCTGAGGGCCTCGATGAGGCTGTCCGTCAGAACACCTGCACATGACCTCTCTATGTGGCCTGGGCTTCCTCACAATACGGTGGTCATGTCTCAAGGACAATTTTCCTGAGAGAGAGAGACAGAGAGTGAGGCAGAGAGAGAGAGAGAGAAAACCAGGCAGAAGCTACAGCCTTACTATGTCTTAGCCTCAGAAATTTAATAGCATCACTTCGGCTATGCACCCTACTCCATTGTTTGGGGCAGTCAACTTTCCCCTGCCCCAGTTTAAGGGACGGAAACCTAGACTCCATCTCTTGGTAGGAGTGCCAGTCATACGGTAAGAAGAGCATGTGGGATGGGATAAATACGTAGGTGTGGCTATCTTTGGAGAATCCTCTGTCTCAGGCCACTCTATGGCCACGACAAGTGGTATTCCTTTGTGTGTAGAATACCCTCATCTTCTCCTCCCAGATCTCCAAGTCTCATTGCATTACGGCATCTGGCTAGGATTGGGGGCTAAAGGGTGGACTGTTGTGGTCAGCTTCCAAAACTGCCTGTCCCCATGAGCCTTATCTTACCTGGTATCCATGCCTTTGTGTCCTTTCCCGCATTGAGTCAGGCTGATCCATATGCCCAAAAGAATACTGCAGAACTGACAGTGAGTAACATCTAAGGGCAGGTTGTAAAAGACATTGCAGCTTCTGCTTGGCGTCTCCTTGCTCGCTCTGGGGGTAGCTAGCCCCCATGCCGTGAGGATACTCAGCAGCCCTGTGGAGAGGCTCACGTGGAGAGTAACCGAGGCTCGCTAAAACAGACAGCACTAATTTGCCAGCCATGTGAGTGAGCCACCTTGAAGGCAGATCCTCTATCCCGAGTCGAGCCTTCCGCTGACTGCAGCCCCATGGGACGTCTGACTACAACCCCTTGAGAGACTCCGAGCCAGAACTGTCATCCAAGCCTCTTCTGAATTCTTGTCCTTTAAGTCACTCTGGGGTCAAGACTTTACTGTTATACAGGTAGAGTTCCAAGCAAAGGCAGGGAGGAGCACCTTCCATCCTTGTAAACAACCTTGTCAGAAGTAAACTGTGCCCACCTAAAGTAGGAGGTAATGGTTCTGCTTCTCATTTTCGTGACAGAGCATGGAACAGGATGAAGATTTACCTCAGAAAGAAGTAGGGAAGCTATAGCCACATTTTCAAGTATTTTGGGAAAAGCAATTCTGGACTGCAGGTTCTTCAGGCAGAAAACACCAGGGTGGACAATTTTACCCTCAGATTTTGACTTAAGTTTGCATATGTCTCAGCAGATATGAGCCCTGGATCCCTTCAGGAGCAGATCTACATAACATTACGTTTAACTCTTACTCCTGAGATTAGGTCCCCATGCAAATAATAGTTTCCACCCTAGTTGTTTTTCCTGTAGACTGCATGTCAGTTAGTAATTATTCTCCTGGGAAAAGTCTAGCAGGCTGACTCAGCTCTTTACGTCCTTACACTCCGCCAGGCAGTGGGGCTGTAAGTGTGTTTTTGAAGCAGTGGAAACAATCTTCCAGTGAGAGAGTTTATGGTGATATCAGCCATAGAATATATTGTCAATACTGCAGGTTAACAAGGTTTTATTTACTTATTTATTCTTTCTTTCTTTTTTTGCTGAGGAAGGGTCGCCCTGAGCTAACATTCATTGCCAATCTTCCTCTTTTTTGTACATGAGCCACTGCCACAGCATGGTATAGGTCTGCACCCAGGAATTGAACCTGGGCCACTAAAGCAGAGTGGAGCACACTGAACTTAACCACTAGGCCACTGGGGCTGGCCCAAGACGGTTTTAAAATATCAGACAATTCTTAAATATTCCATGAGTTTTTCCTTTGGAAAGGGAGAACTGAAATGTCGGACATGATATTTTCCTATGGTAAGAATAATATAAAAGCTAAAAAAGATAGAATAAATTAAAATTAAAAAGGTAGAATAAATCTAGCAAGTTCTCCCAGAGATAGTGGTAGAACTAAAGAAGTGATTGAAAACCCAAGAGTAAACTAAATACAGAACTTGCATCAACCATTGGCTGTTGTCTTTTTTGCCTGCAGCCTTGGTGCTCCTCACTACTGCCTAACATTCACCCCGTTAGTGATCACTAGTGAGCATACAGCCTGTGTGATGCTGGAGGGCCCATGGCTCTTTAGGACATATTCTGTGCCGCCAAGTAGCTGAGTATCTTGTAGGAGAAATAAAGACGTACACAGAGTTGTGTATGATATAAGCCACTAGGTGATATAAATGATAAATGCTTACTTGGATGTCCAGAAAGGAGATTGCTTGAGAGCTGGTTCTTAAATAATAGCTAAAAGTTTTGCAAGTTGTGAAAGTAATACATATTTATTATAGAAGGTAAAACCAATATGAATAAGCAAATAGAAGAAAATAGAAGAAGAAAAACACACTGTTAATAGTTTTACTGTATATTCTTTAATCTTTATTCTCTCTCTCTGTGTAGTTATCTAAATATTACCAATCTATTCATTACATTTTAAAGCATAATTGGGATTATATTATATACATTCTATTATTTTTTTAATATATAGAGAGTGATTTTCCTACATCAATAAATATCTCTTCATAACATTTTTACATGACTGCATATTTTATTACTAAATGTCCTATTGCTGAACATTTAGGTTATTTATAATTTTTCCCATTATAAACATTGGTAATGCAAACATCTTTTTAGCAAACTTTTTGTGCACATCCATCATTTCCTTAGGATACAATCCTTAATGTGAATTTCTGAATAAAAGTACATGTAAAATTTTAGAGCTTGCTGACAATTTCTTTCCAGACTGGTTGTACTCATCACACTTCCATTAAGGATATGTATAATATTGATAGCAGTGGTGGAGAGGGAAGACATTCCAGGCACAGAGAGTGGTATGAGAAATGAATGGATTGACAAAAAGTATCTAGGAAGTTTGGCTGAAGCACAGAATCTGCGCAGCATAGTGGCAGAAAACATGATTGGGAAGGTTGCTAGATCATAGAAGGCTTGAGTGCTGAAGTTGGGATTTTTTTAACTTCTTTAAAAAAGCGGGTAGTTGACAATCATTGAAGTTTTGAGAGAGGATAGTGACATAATTAAAATAAAGCTTTTAGGGACATTATTCTTTAAAAATGTGCAAAGTGATATCATCAGAAAGAATGTTTAGGTGGTCAAACTTCAGCCTACAGAGAACAGAACACTTTCTAAGAACAGAAAATAAATGAAAGATGTGAAACATTTGGAATGTGAGAAAGGAGGCAATGTCAAAGGTCACTAGTCACTGTGGGGTTTGGGGTCTACTTGAAATGAGACTAACATTAAATGAGCTAGTGGGAGCCACTGGATTATAAAGGTTACAAGAAAAAGCTGCTGGAAGAAGAGGAAAATAATGAGTTCTGTTTCGGATATATTTTATCTAAAGTGTAGGTAGTGAATTCAGCCAGAGTCCACTGGAAAATACTGGACTTCAACTGGGAAAGAGATCAGATCTGGAGAAACGAAGGGTTTAAGTGTAATATTAGAGGTTTTGATGTTGTTGAGGTTGTTGGATTGATGAGATCTGAGGAGGAGAAGATAACAAAGAATATTCAGCTGAGTACTGATCATTGCACGCGTGTGCCACCAGAGGTTGGGGAAAAAACATCCAAAAGTGTTAGAGATATCGGTGCCTAGTACCAGCACAGGGATGGGGCTAGTGCCTGTTTCCACAACCCAGACCTGAAAACCTTATAATTCAAGGGACGTTGGGTAAAGTGCATGGAAGGATCTTGCCTTGTTGTAGCAAATAATTTGCCCTGTAGTTAGCACTGCTCTGGTTCTGCCTAGTAAATCTTAAAAGGAAAACCTGAGAGGGGCAAACTATATCCATGAAGCCTAACTGCTTTCAAGAACACAGTTCAAGCACATTTACAAGAATAAAAAAATATCCAGCACCTAGCAAAGTAAAATTCACAGTGGCTAGAATCCAGTAAAAAATTGTGAGGCACGTGAAGAATTAGGAAAATACAGCCCATAATGAGAAGATAGATTGATCAATCAAAATTGACCCCAAACTGGCACAGATGTTAGAATTAACAGACAAGGACATTAAAACATTTATTGTTCAAAACATTAGGTAGAGACATGGAAGATATAAAAAGACTCAAATTGATCTTCTAAAGATGAAATCTGCAGTGTAGGATAAAAATACTTTGTTTGGGGTTAATTTCAGATTAGACATGAAAAAGAAAAGATTAGTTAACTTGGAAGATGTAGAAATAGAAACCATGCAAAATGGAGCACAGAGGGGAAAAAGAATAAAACAAAAATGAACAGAACATCAGTGAACTGTGGGATAATGACAACTTCAAGTGGCCTGATATAAATGTAATTGGAGTTCTCAAAAGAGAGAAGAGAGAGGTGGAGATATAAAAATTATTTGAAGAAATAATGGCCAAAATTTTTCCAAATTTGATGATAATTATAAGCTCATAGATCCAAGAAGCTCAATGAAATTCAGTCACAATAAAAATGAAGAAAAACACACTGAGACAATATATTCAAATTACTCAAAATCAGCGATAAAGAGAAAATGTTAATACAGCCAGAAGAAAAAGACATGTTGTATAGAGAAGGACAAAGTTAAGGTTATAGCAGATTTCTCATAGGAAGCAATGCAGGCAAGAAGCCAGCGGAGCAAATTTTTAAAGTACTGGGGACAAAAGCTGTCAACCAAGAATTATATGTCTGGTGAAAATATCTTTTGAAAATGAAGGGAAAATAAAGATTTTTAAAGACATATAAAAGCTGATAGAATTCACCCAGCAGACCTTCATTTTAATAAATATTAAAGCAAGTCTTCAGGTAGAAGGAAGATAATATAATTTGGAAATTCAGATCTATACAAAGGAATAAAGAGCACCAGAAATGGTGAAAGCATGATAAACATACAAGAATTTTTCTTATTACTTGAATTTTTAAAAATGATAATTGACTGTTTATGAGTTTTTTATTTCTTAATCTTTTAAAGTGATAATTCACTTTAATCAAAAATAATGCCAAAGCAGTATGGAATAGGTAACATATGTAAAATAAAATGTGTAACAAAAATAACACAAATGTTGTGAGGGAAGAAACGGAAGTATCTGTTACCAGCTTTGTCAACTATACATGAAGAAGTGTAAGATCATTTGAGTGTGTATTCTATAAACCCCGAAGCAACCACTAAAACTGGCCAAGAAAGGAGCTATTACAGAATCATAAAATAATTAATCCAAAACAAGCAGAAAAAGAGGAAAAGGAAAGAAAGCACAGATGAGACAAATAAAAAACAAATAGCAAGATGATAGATTTAAATTTAACTATATCAATGATCACATTAAGTGTAAATGGTCAAATAACGTGATGAAAAGGCAAATATCACCAGATTGGACAAAAAAGCCAGACCTGACCATATCCTGCCTACAAAAAACACAAATAGGTTAAAAGTAAAGGATGGAAAAAGATTTCTGTGCTAAAACTAACCAAAAGATTGCTGGAGTTGCTATATTAATATCAGACATAGTAGATTTATGAGCAAAGAATATTACCAGGGTAAAAGAAGGTCATTTCTTAAACATAAAGGAGTCGACTCATCAAGGGAAGATGATAATATGTTTCCGGCTTAAACACATTATCTCACATGACAGGGAACGTAGAGATATCTGGTTCCAGGGTTTGCTAGTTCAACAGCTCAAAGACATCAACAAGGACTCAGGTTATTTCCATATTTCTGCTATCCCCAGAATGTCAAGTTGGTCCTCAGACTGGCCTCCCTAATGAATGCAAAATGACTGTCATCATTTTAGACATTGCATCTAGTGGAAGAAAAGGAATCTCGTTTTCCCAATTGTCCCTAGCAGACTCAAGTGTTTTTTTTAATCAACATTGGGTCACTTATCCACCTGTAAATGGAACCAAACACTGGCAAGGGGAATGGTATTACTGATTGGTTTAGACCAGCAATGAGCAAAATTTTCCTGTAAAGGGTCAGATGGCAAATATTATAGTTTTGCAGGCTATATGGTTTCTGTTGCAACTACTCGATTCTGCTATTGTAGCACAAAAACATTCATAGATAATATGTAAATGAATGACATGATTGTAGCACATTTTTACATACAGAAATGCCAGTGGGCTGGATTTGACTTGTGAGCCATTGTTTGCTGACTCCTGATTTGGACTAAGCAGCTGGAGTGGAGACAGGGCTCCTTTCCTTGAGGGCTGGATACTTAAAATCAGTGTTCTCTAAGCAAAAACATTGGAAGGAACAGCTGTTGGGTAAGCAATCAGCAGTATCTGTCACATACTGTCGCTGTGTCCTCCACAGCACCACATGGTCAATAAATATTGGTTGAATGAATACTGAATGTTACATGTACTAATATGGTGAATGAGCACCTCTGCAGACAGAACTAAGCTTTGATAGTTTCAGCAAGTTGTTTCCACATTCTCACTTCTTTGCCGCAGGGTCTTGCAAATCCTCGAGAAAAGATTCATTCTCCTTACAGTTCTTACATGATACCACTTGGGTAAGCTGGAAAAAAACCAGGTGAGAGAGAGAGAGACCATGGTACTGAAGCGACATCTCTGCTTCCCCAAGACGACATCCTTGCCTCGCTCAGGTCCCTTACATCAAAGCTTCCCAGCGGCAGCACCACAAATAATAAATTAAAAGAGAACAGATGAAGCACGGCAGTGTCTGGCTGAAAGGCTGAATTATGATGTTACAAAGAAAGAGAAAGGGAAGCCCCCCTCTTTTTTTTTTTTTTTAACTTAGACTGAACTTCTTCCCTTAGCTAGTGAACACCGTTCTGTTATTTCTGCAAATGTGTTCCTTCTGAACTGAATGTATACATGCTGTGAAAATATGTAGGTACCTGCTAGGATGATCCATTTCCCAAAAACATCCAACAATTGGAAGAGTCATATCACCTCTCTAATTGCAGGTTTGAGGGCCCCCTTCCTGCAGCTAACCAGGAGTTATCATATTCTTGACCCATTTGTTGTTCATCCAGCCAGGATCCTAGGCAATTCGAGCCAGGAAGGCACTTTTCTCAAGAAATGACAAATCAGTAGTCAGCTTTTAAATGATTTTATTAATGGGATGAATTCTAGGAAAGGAAACTTCAGGGTCTATTATAAAAATATTTTGTTTATACAAGTAAGAGCCTTCAGGAGTGTTGCCTTTAATTTAACAGAAACAGAAAAATCCCAGACATGCTGAAGATGCCGAGTCCAGCTCCATGCCTCTTTTCCCTCAATGCAAGGACATTTGCAGGAAGATGCAATTAAGACGTGGAGAACACCGTGGCCTCTGGGCTCAACCTTATGGGTTCAGATCTCAGCTCTGTTATTCACTGGCTTTACAAATTCGGTCAAGTTGATTAAACTCTCCAAGCCTCTGTTTATTTCTTTTTCAAATGGGTATGATAATAGCACCTACCTCCTAGAGGTAAGATGAAAAGATTTCATCCATGCAAAGTGCAAAGGAAGGGAAAGTGACTGAAATGATAGAGAGAGGTACAGCGACCATCCTGTTGCAATAAGGGCATGTAGAGCTGGAATTGGGGCTCCAGTGGTTATACTTTCTTCTTCTTGTTCTGCTTCCACCCCAGCCTGACCCTTCTTAGTAGGCCTCCCAGGAACATGGATTTCTCTATACAGAGAAAAAATGAAGAATATATTCTGGGCAGCCTGGCTCAGTAAGTAAACAGAGGTGTGAGCAATTGTCTTCCGTCTGGCCACTCATTTGATGAGGCCAATGGAACTGGGACTCCAGGGGGAGAAAATCTGGAGTCCCACTCCTGGCCATGTCAGCTGAGGCCTTCTGTGCTGGGCTTTTAAAGATTTTGTGTTTCCATTCTCTCTTCTTGAAGTTGAAGCAGCTCAGAAAAAACAAATTCTTGAGTCTGCATTTTTAATCAAGTGTAAACATTGGTTTCCTCAGACAATGATAGGAAATATGAGCCAATCTGGGGGATGTTTTGAAGAATAGCATAAGCATTATTGTGAAACATTTTACGGAAAGTTAAATTCTAGGAATATGATAAATAATAAATATTCATATTCTGCTCCAGTCTTCTGATTTCAACTCTCTACTTAAGCCACTTTAATTAACATAAATACGTGTTTAGTATCCTAAATACATGGCTTTCCTCAGCCCAGGATGACTATTTTGGCCACTTTTCCCATATTGGATTGATATATTTATCATAAGCTCTACTTCTACCATATCATATGTGGTTTTCCTCCTAAAATCTCGTTCTCACAGTATTTTGAATCAGTATTGCTTCAGGTCACAGCAGCCCAGGTAGGCAGAATCGCTGTCCCCAAAGCTGTGGAGATGGTGTTCTTCTCTACCCTTTCTGACAAGAATATTAACTAAGGAGTTGAGTGTAGTTCCTGGTGCCAGCAGATGTTCTCTGAATCGTATTCCATAAGCCACCTTCAGTTCCTTCTTTTATTTTTACTGATTGAAGATTGAAGTTCGTTTCATATACAAGTTTTACTCACTTTAGATGTGGCCTAAATAGGTGGGCCCGACATGCAGGAGACGTGACAGAGAGGAGAGACTGAATCCTCGGGGTACAACGCTGAGTGCCAAGGCCAAGCCCCGCCGCCTATTGATGGCCTGATCTTGAGAAAGTCACTTTGGGTCTCTCAGTTTTATCTGTAAAATGAGAATATTTTTAACATCCATATTGTGGATTAGTTGAGAGAATCAAGTTAAAACCTTTACGTGAAACTTCTTGTTAGTATTTGTCTCGCTATGTTGGGCTCAATTTCTTCTTGACCTTTGCTAGAGATCTGCCTAGTAACCCAAAGCGCTTGTTGCCTCACTCAATACCTTCTCACAACAGTAAGAAGAACAATTTCTTCCCAAAGGGGTTGGGTTTCCTGCCGCCAAGGCTGTGGCCTCTGCTACCTCCGTCTCTGCTCAGATACCAACTTAAACTGGAGGAATCCTACTTAGTCAGATTCTCTCTCTCTCCTCTTTTCCTTTCCTGGGTTTTACAACTACGATTATTTTTTTCTTTTCTCTTTCCCATAACAACTTCAGGATGACTTTTGTAATATCATTAAATATCAGAATTAAAATAACAGTTCCTCTCTTTCATGGAGTCTTTTCCCTGAGGGAAGTCTTTAGCTAGAGGTTGACCAAATCCAGAATAAGTTTTCATTTTTACTAATTTTTGTGTCTCACTTTGTTCCTAGTGTAACAGTGACATCTTGTTCAATCTGCATAAGCGGCTGTATAGAAGAGGAAATTGCAAAAGGAACACGAATCACTATCATGCCTTTCACTAATTTATGCATGTGAGGTTCATTTCCTCTCGCAGAGCCCAGGATTAGAAGTGATGGATGCCTCCCAGGGGCCCGATCCATCATCAGGTAGATGCTCTGCCACCTCTACAAGGAATAGCCTGGTTCTTTGAGATGCTTGTTTCTTTCCTTATTTTCTTTACTGTTTCTTGCTTGCAGGGGTTATTTTTTTTCCATAGCTTGGGTTTTACTGTGACCTGGAATGAGAAAAATCATTCATGCACGAATGCATTTATCCATTCATTCATTTACTCAATAAAAATGCATGAAGAGTCTACTTTGTGCTAGACCCTCTACCACGCACAGAAAATAGCACGTGAAGAAAAGTCAGCTGTATCCCTCATGGTTTCCAGTCTTGGAGAGGCAATAGACAGATAAACCAGGCAGTGCTTATAATGGGCTGAATGCCTGAAGAGAAGACTGTCTCTATACTATTGCTATGGGAGAATAGGAAGAGCTAGTCTTTTACAGTTTTTACCATGTGCCAGACACTCTTCTAAGCATGTGGTATGTAGTAAATTGTTTAATCTACACAGCAACCTTATTAGGGAGATATAATTTTATCCACTTTTATAGTTGAGAAAATTAGGCATAAATTGTCCAAGGTCACAGAGCTGATGCCTTTTTTATTTTTAGGGAAAGGTGAGCTGAAAGAAATGAGACCTTGCTGCTGGTGTTGGTTAGTGTGTTAGACAGTTAGTCACTGGATAGATGGCACTGCTGTGGTTTAGGCACAGGGCTGCCCTTAAAAGGTGTGGATATTTACCCTAGTGCTCATCTGGGGAGGAGTCAGGGGCAAGGAAGGAGGGCAGAACTTAGATCTGGAGGAGGAGTCATTCCTGCCTTTCTATGGGCCTTGCTCTTTGGGCTTGGACCCATATATATATATATATAGCCCAGATATAACTCAGGGTGCACGTGCATGTTGGGGCTGCCATGTACCTTTGCATGGCGCAGCCTCAGATTCATCAGGAAGTTGACCCTAAGAGAAGCCTAGGACCATGGGCCAGGGTCTGTGGGTTCCCAGAAGAGCTGTTCTAAAGAACAGTAATAATAACGATCCCCACAATTGGGCCAATGACCATCATCATCTTTATGATAATAGCTAGGATTTATTGAGCACTTCTCCAGTGCACAGTGTTGTTCAATGCTTTGAATATACCAGCTCCGATCTTCTAACTATGCAATGAGATAGATATTATTTGCCTTTTACAGATGAGATTACTGAGAAATAGAGAAGTTAAATCATTTGCTCAGGATTATAGTAGTAAGTGAAGAAGTTGCCCCAAGGAATTAAGGAAAAGGCTAGTGGTCATGCTCGGTCCAGAAGTTTTAAGACGAGTAGGGCTTAATGCCGGGATGGCACTGGCAGCAGTGGCCCAGACCTGCTGTGGTGAGAAAAACATTGTGGATGTCAGCTCAGGAGGGGCCTTGACAACAGGAGCATGGAAGAGCATTGAGGTGGGCAGTGGTGGCACAGGCATTGGCCCACTTGTAGCGAGGAAGGAGGAGCTGGAGCAGAGCAAGGGAGACAGGGCAGCTGTGGCAAGGACACACTCATGTTAGACACGTGCTGGGACTGCCCAAGATAAAAGGAGAGGAAATGTGAGGTCCTAGAAGAATGCAGGTCACAAAAGGCTGCATACATATCAGTGTTTTTCCAGTTCACCAAATATTTATTGAGCATCTATTATGTGCCTAGGATTGTTCTAGAAGCTGGGACTCAACAATGGAACAGAACATGCAAAACTTCCTGTCTTCACCGAGCTTACATTCAAATAGGGAAGAAATCCAATAAAGAAGATAAATAAGTAAAATACCATATATCTATGGTAAGTAGTGATGTGTGCCACAGATAAAGATAAAGCAGGAATGGGGGCTAGGAAGTGTGTGTGTGTGCACGTGTGTGTGAGTGTGTGTGGTGGGGGCTACAGTTTGGATTGGAAGCCCAGGGAAGGCCTCACGAAAATATGACATTTGCTAAAATTCTAATTTGAAGGAGGTGAGAGATGAGCTCCACAAGCAGGGGGGGAGAATGATAGGTAGAGAAGCTGGTAAGTGCAAAGCCCTAAGGCAGGAGAGTTCCGGACTTGTTCAAGGAATGTCCAGGAGGCCATTGTGGTGGCTGAAGCAGAGTGAACTGGAGGCAGGATAGCAGGGGAGAAGAAGGGGCAGGAGGCAGATAAGATAGGGTCATATAGATTACTGGAAGAATTTCTACTTTTGTTCTGAGTGATTTGGGAAGTTAATGCAATGCCTTGCGGGAACAGCATCTGCCCTACATTTTAACAGATCACTCTGGCTGCTGCATTGAAAATAGGGGATCAAGGGAGGAAGCAGGCAGATTACTTAGGTTATACAGTAATCAGCTGAGAGATGATGGTGGCTCAGAACAAGGAGGTAGCAGCAGAGTGGGTGAGTGGTGGTCAGATTCTGCATAGAATTTGAAGGTAGAGACAAAAGGTTTTGCTGCTGGATTGGATGTAGGGTATGAGACGAAGAGAGCAATCTAGGATGACTTCTGTGTTTTTGGCCTGCGCATTTGAAAGGATGGAGTTGCCGTATTCTGCAACGGGGAAGACTGGGAAGAGCAGGTCTGCGAAGTGTAGGACAAGGGCTGAGGCTTGCACATGTTAACTCGAGAGGCCTCCTAGCCATCCGAGTGTTGGTGTGTGCTCCTGTGTGCCCAAGACCTGTTGAGACTGGAGAACACACTGAATTGAATCAAATCAAAGAAAGCAAAAATATATATTGAAAATTCTTACAGGTGACAGACAGGTAAAGCAAATTCTTGCAATCTCATGTCATTACTGTTGTTTACAAGTTCTGGTTAGATATATTCTCAGTGGGGCAGACCTTTTGCAGGGTAAGTCCCTCCGCAGAGTGGTGAGCATGTTGTAATCCCAGAAACATGCTTTTGGAGAAGCAACGCCTGAGATTGACAGTGCTAAAAAAGGAAATATCAATATTATGTTATGTATGTGTCTAGTATTTCCTCTCCTTTCTCCATGGTACCAGTAACCCTTCTGAAGCTTGCAACCAGTTAATATCTGTTAGAGAACCTCCTTGATTTTCACCACTTGAAAGTCCAAGTTCGGTCATAGTCTATTATTCATATTACATAGGTTGAGAAGGTCTGTGGGTCAAGACTAACGGTAGATCTGGTTTTACTGTTTACTCTCCTTTCCACCTTTAAATGGGTTGTCAAAAACTTCTCAGAAGGTGAACTGGACGATTCAGTGCTATTCTTTGTGTAATATTTTGAGGCCACTGAGCCTGACTGTATTAATGGTAAGGGGGTGGAGGACAGAACAAGGCAAAGTTCTGGAAATGCCTTACCTGAAACAAGGACCGTGCTTCTGCCTTGGATCAGACAGATTTAACTGCACTTTGGAAACTGAGAACGGTTCATGCACCATCACCCAGAAGAGGTAATATTTACTCCATAGCTGAGAAGTATCAATTATGTGAACTTTTGAGACAGTTAATTTTGAATTATTACTGATATCACTGTAACTATAAGCAGAGGAAGTCTCTTTCTATGTGATTGAGGAGTTCCAAAATGTTTGCAAGTCAAAAAATTATCTTCTAGACCTGCCCTGAGGCATGAAATTTTAACCATAAAATGAGTTAAGGCATTACTCCTATAAGATCATTAGACCTCAGTGCACGCATATTCTATTAGATTCACACCTTGGGCATGCTGCTTCACTGGATTACGTTATCTAGCAAGGTCCTAAACACTGCACCTCGAGTAGGTTAGCTTTGAGAACAAGAGATTGGTGAGGATTTCTAAATGCTGAGCCACCCATTTAAAGTAGGGTGTGTGTCTGGGCTGTTGTGTCTCAGAATGAGACCTTGGACAGTAGGAAGTGACCGGGAACTTGGAGACCAATATTTAATGGGGTGTGACAGCAGAAGAGATGAATATAGTGGAAGATGAGCATCATTTACTGAATAACTTTGCTTTAAACCAGGCTTGATCAACATGCATGGCTTGCTTTAGAGAAAAATCAAATCATATCTTGTCTAGTCCTTTTAGATCATGGCCCCCAGGAAAAACCTAGGGAATAGAAGAGATTGGGACATTCAACTGGAAAGCAGGGTTCCTGGACTTTGCCATGAATGACGCAGGGTCACTGGACATGTAATGTAGTGCCGGCTAGCACAGGGTTTAGTCCTGGTGCAGACATGCATGGATACATCGAAATGAGAGCTCCAGTCATCGAAGCCATTCACAAAAGCCGACACCAGAGCACTTGCCACTATTAAGAAATCAAAGGGAAATTTCCGGAAGACATGCCTCTGTTTAGCATTACCATTCTGTAGATTGTCTATGCTCTTCACCAAGTTGCTAAAAGGAGCAAACAAGGTGAATGGTGATGCCTGTGGATCAGTCCTCACAGCAAGCCCAGGTGTGTGCTTGGTTTCTGGGTCTCTTGCAGGGAAGAAGAAGATGGGTGGAGAGAAGTTAAGTGTCCCAAGGCAATCAGCTAGTGTGAGAGTCAGGGAGAGAATGAGAACCTTCTTGGGCTAGAGTGGACACATACCAGAAGGGGCAAGACCTTCCCATGATTTAACTAAATCTTCTCGCTGTGTACAGCAAATTGGTAGAGAAGGTGTGTCCTTTGGTCTTGGAAAAAAGTCTCTACAATCCCTGCCTGCTTGAACAGTCTTAAACAGAGTGAATTAGAATCCCAGGGAAACAACATTTTCAGGTTACTAGGTTACTAGAAGGGCTAAAAGTTCAATATTAATTTGTCTGGCAAAAATCTTCACCACAGCGATGTGGCATAGACTTTAAGGAGCATCTGGATGTGCTCTGTCTACCATGGTAGCCACTAGATTCATGCGTCTGTTTAAATCTAAATTAAATTAGTGAAACTAAAAAAATTCAAGTTCTCAGTCACACCAGCCACATTTCAAGTGATCAATAGTTACATGAGGCTAATGGTTACAGTATTGGATAGCATAGATACGGAACACTTCCATCCTCAGAGAAAGTTCTGTAGGTCTCAGCTGATCTGGATCATGAAATTGGCCACAGCTTTTCTGTTTCACTATGGAAAGGACAGACACAGGTAGAAGCTACACCTCTGGCACAGATTAGGTACCTAAACACACTTCCTGCCTCTGGGTAGTTGTTGGAGCCTGAGCTGCATAAGCAAATAAGTACGAGTAGTTTTTTTCTCCCCCTTCGATCTGAAAACTTAAGGTAAGCATAACCTAACATTTCTTCTGAGGGCTGGTTCTGCATGGATTCGTAGGATTTTATATGTGGGTTTTATCAAACAGTGGGTCATGACCCATTAGGTTGTGAAATAAATTTAGTGGCTTTTACTGGCAATAAAAACAAAAGAAATGGAATGAAAATGTCAGCATGCTTCATGCGTGGTAGCAGTACATACTATTTTGTAAAGTTCTGTTTCAAATATGTACATTTTTGACTATACTTGTTCATTGTGTAAAAATGTGTATTTTACTCTGAATCATATTAAAACCATGCTTGAAAGCCAGCTCTGAAGTTGAAAAACTGTGAAATGAACTACCTTAGGCCCTAAAGTGAATGGCAAGCAGCAAGTAAATGCAAAAACAGCTCATTTAGTTATTTATAGCAAAACCACTTATTTGGTCTTAACTTAAGAGCTGCTTGAAGAAGCAAAAGGGAGTAGGGCATTTTGCCTCCCTAAGAGGAGATCTTTAAGGCAGTTGTGTAATGATCTCGGTGATGGGATCATGGCTGTTATCTAATGTCCTTTGAGACCCAATAGCAAATGCATTTGCGAAGGGGACATCTTGTAAATGTGAAGTAGATATGTGGTGTTCAATTACATTTGCGTATTTTCGCGTACGAGTTATTTGTCCCATTTACAGTGATTCTGCTAAGTCAGGTGGTATGTATATATAACTTGTAAATATAACTTCATTTTATTGATTCTCCTTGTATATAATTAGACTTGAATAAGAGTGACAGTGAGATACAAAAAGATCTATTATTTTCCATCTTGGTTCCAAAAAGTGTAACAGTGTGTTTTTACAGAACTGTAAATCGGAGAAATATTCTTCCCTTTGTTCTCTAACTGCTGGGTTTGGTGCCTAGGGTTGGTCTTTTTGCCTAATCTGAGAAGGGATTTGCTAAAACCTAACTGGTAGTTTGATCTGTCTTGCTGGCGCCAACGCTCTACTGGCCAGAGAGAAAGGACACAGATGGAAAACAGGTACCAGCGCTCTGTATTTGGAGATGCTGATTCTCACCCTAGAGAATTTCTAAGAGGATTTAACACTTACAGCTGCCAGAAAATTCTGCTCACTTGGTTACTTGCTTGTTGTCCCATGTCTGTTTACTCTCTCTGTCTTGTTCACTGCCACCTCCATGCACCTGGGACGGTACTTGTGATGTAGTAGGCACTCAGTATAACCGTTTAGTGCAGTGATTCTCAAAGTGTGGTCCCCAGACCAGCCACATCAGCCTCACTGGGGACTTGGTAGTGATGCAAATTGTAGGGCTCTCACCTGATCTACTGGATTGGAAATGCTGGAAGTGGGGCTCAGTTGTCTGTGTTTTAACAAGCCCCCCACAAGTGATCCTGATGGACACTAAGTATGAGAACTGGATGTTTGATGAGTTTTTAAAATTAGGATAGTTGAGGGTATTATGGGGGATTTTTGTATGCTCTTCTCAAATGTAGGTTTTCATATTTAGGTTTTCACCTAAGGTCTCATAGACTGAGTTAGAAAAAATGAGAATAAAATTTTTAGAAAGAAGCCAGTGAATGAGTCTCTCAAAACCCTCATCTGTCAGTCTTTGAAGATTTAAAATGATCTGCTCCTATCATTACTGTGAAGAAAGTAGCAAAGATGAGAAGTGTATTTGATGGTGCATGGTTAATGTTGATCAATACAATCATTGAAACCGACTTTATAATACATATCCAGATATGAAAATTTTTAAAATTTGAGCTAGCAATTCTACTTGCAAAAATCTATTCTAAGTAAATAGTCCCCTCTCAGGACTCTTCTTATTCTGTTTTTTTTTAATGGGAAATTTTGATTATTTTATATATGGTATTAAAAGTCAATTTGTCCAAGTTCAAAACTAGTGAGAAAATTGGTATCTTTACAACTTTGAGTCATATCCAAGAATAAAGTTGATCTTTCTATTTGTTCACCATCCTGTATATTTGTCTTTAGTGTTTCAAAGTTTTCTTCATCTATAATGAGGACATCTCTTGCAAATCTCACTCCACATATTTTACCTTTTTTTATATATGATAAATGAGCATTTTTCTTATGTTTTGTAATTGATCATTGTTTTTATATAAGAAATCTATTGATATATTAATATAATAACCAGATATGTTACTGGATTCTATTACCATTTCTATTAGTTTTCACCTGATTTTCTTGGAGTTTACAGGTGTGAAGTCACATTCTAAAATGGTGAGTGTTTAACATTATTCCAATTTTTATGTGTTTTATTTCTCTTGACTAACTTAATTGGTGAGTATTTCCAAAACCGTGTTAAATATTAGCGATGATAATTTTTTTTAATAACCAATACTATGGAAATGTTTCTAATAATGGTTATGATGATTATAAATAATCAACACCTGTGTGATATTGCGTTCCAAAAACTCTTCTAAGTGTTTTACATACATTAACTTACTGTTCAGAATGGCTGGCATTTGGCCTGAGATACACGCATTTTACCATGCAATGGTGTTTCTTATATATTTACATTTGATTAAAAATTAAAATTCTTAAAATTCTTGATCCAGTCTAGATTTTAAAACTGAAATGCCATTCCAGCATATGTATAGCTGATAATATAGGGTGCTTTTCTCTTTTGATTTGTTGATAGAGTAAATTATATTAATATATGTCTTAATACTGAATCGTCCTGGCACAGTTAGATATACGTCATTCTTTTAGTGGGATTCTGGCTTCTATTTGCTGCTATCTTTATACAGGGTTTTTTTTACATTAATATTTATGAGTCAGATTAGACTACAGTCTTCTTTTTTTGCCATATTTATCAGATTTCTGTATCGCTATCATGCAGGCTTTTGAAAAAAAATTGGCAGTTTGTGTTCTCTCCATCTGTATTGGAAAATTGTAGACAACTGAGTTTGCTCCTTCACGATTTTACAGAGCTTACCTGTGAGATTCTCTGCACGTGTGCTTTTTGTGAAGTTTTTTGATAACATTCTGGGTCTTTTTCTTACTGCTTTTCATTTCGAGTGTCAGTTTTAATAATGTATATTTTCCTGTCCATTTCTTCTTGGTTTTCATTCTAATCTGCATGAACTTTAACAAATTTTTCATAATTTTTTCTCAAAATTAAATAATATTTTTCTCTATCTCGTATTTGTGTACGTATTCTTATTCTCTGCTCTTCACCTCCCCCTCCCCCCGCTTCTAAATTACGTTGGTTAGTGGGTTGTTATTCTTTTTCCCTTCCCTCTTCCCAAACCAATTTTACCCTTAGATGTAGCCTTAAAGTTCTACCAATTTGAGAAACATGACTATACGGCTTTTCATTAGCACATTTTTATAAAAGTCTGCAAAATATTGACTTTGTTCTTGTCAAGGAGTCAGGATCTTTAAAACAGCTTTGTTTTCTAGATGAAAAAAGATAATAGAAAAGTGAGGCAGGATCGTCAGCCTCGCTGCATTGCGGTGGAGAGTTTGGAAGCGATGAGAACACTTAGCCTGGGAACAGATTTGGCCCTAAAAGGCAACCACTGTTCTTGAGACCAGAGGCTCAATCCCTCTTAGCCAACTGGACTTCATGGACATAAACGGGCATGTCGCCCTCATGATCCCATGTTGATCTTGAGCAATTTTCACTTTTATTTCCCACTTTACCTCTTCACCCCATTAAAATCAGTAGGATTTGGTGACCAATGGGAGAGGAGGGGCAGGAGGGAAGAAGAGTGCTGGAATTGTCACTTGTTTCTAGTGTTAAGGTAGAGGAAAATCCCCTTTCTATCCTTCTTGTGTTCTTATGGCTGGACTAACAATAAAACTGACACAAGACCAGTTTAATATGGGAAAAATCCAGCTTAATATGTACATTTTGGAGATCATAGAGGAATGATGCTCAGAGAGTGGACAAAGCAGGCAGTATAGATATCTTTTACACAAAGAAACAATACATTTGTGAGGAATGACAGGATAAAGAAACTTAGATGTGAGGTATGTAGTTAGTGAGGAATTTCAGCAGAGTTTAGCCTGGAGGTGGTAAATCAGCAAGGTTGTTGATACAGGCTTCTCGGCCCTGGATCCCCTCCCTCTGGTGATCAGGATGCAGGGAGAGCACCTTTCACAGGGGAGATGTATTTCCTGCTTTCAGGGGAAACAGATGGGAGGGTCAGAATGCCCTTTTTGCTTCTCAAGTAACTTTATTTCAAAATAATCGATATGCTATTGTGTGGTATTTTGCCATGGCCTACCTTGAGCTCCAAGACTAGGCTGGGAAACTGGATGGATGAGAGTGCCATTAAGCAGGATAAGAAAACATGAGAAGGAACAGATTTGGTTGGAAAGGTAATGAGTTTCATTCTGGATATGTAGAGTTTACAGAGCCTATAAGACATCGAGAGTGAAACGTCTAGTCTGTATTTTGATACCTGGAGACTTGCTAAGTCTCTCTCAAATACTTCCCTATCTCTATATCTATTCAAACTTCTGCCTTATTTCAGATTCTTATAATTTCACACATAATTGTTGCAATAGCTTTGGTTTTCCTTGCTTGCAGTCTTGATCTTCTATGATCTAATCCAGATTAAGGTCCTTCAAACTCCTTACAGGGCCTGACAGGTTTCATTCCAGTTTGCTCTCCCCACTTCATCCTTTCAAGCTCACTTCCACAGCATTAGTCCAGAGCCAGTCGCTGAACTATCTTATCTACCACTTATCTATCACTATCTCATGACTCAAATGAATTTCACCCATTTGCTCTTGTAAATTGCCCCTCTGCTTGGAAGACAACTTCCCCACAACTTGTACAGTCACGTTCATCATTCCTTCCAGATCATCCAGGGTGCTGCTTCCTCTGTGAAATGCTTTCGACTGTCCTTTGAAGTGCTAATAGTTCCTTTGTTTGTTGGCTCATAGTGTGTTCACTGATCCCCTAAAAATAGTCTTTTTTCTTATCAATTAAACTTATAAAAAAACAGACTCTTAATAGCAGAGATTCACTCCATGCCTCCAGGACCTGGGTTAGTTCTGGCATATGCCAAATGCTCTGGATCGTTGGTTAAATGAATGGGTGACCTTTTAATCAGAATAATATGTAGTGAGCATTTCAGGTTGAATGATCAGTGGAGGTGAACCATGAAACAGCATTTGAGATGTTTTGGGCCATGATGGGTATACCTAACCCTGGGACTTATAAAACAGCCAGATCTACCCAATCTGCTAGGATAAAGGTGAACCTTAAACTCATCAGATCATAGCAGCTGCTCTGAATCCACTCACTTACTTGTCCCTGTGCTCTTTGTGCTCCAGTTCTCTCCTCACTGAATTGAATTCCTGGTGCCACGTTACCAACCACAATCCCACCTCTAACTCCCAGGACACAGAAGTTGCTCTTCATCCCGTTATTTAAATCTTTTCATTTCCTGCCGGGCTCTGCAGCATCTTACAATACTTGTTCTCACTCCACTTCCTTTGTCTGAGGCAGGAACTCCTGCCCCCTCCCAAACCTGAAGAACCCACCTGCTGGATGAGTAACTAGGTCCCTGGTGAAGCCAGGTCTGGTCTGCTGTGAAGGGGAGATTGACATGAACAATACTGATAAATGATTATTTATCCCAAATTCCCATTTTCATCATAAAAGCCACAGATAAACACAAAACAAAAACAGGAATAATGATTTTCAAGATTTTGAGGGAATAATCAGTTAGTTTGAGATATCTCAAAGACAAATCTTTGTTTTCTACAAGAGGGTAGATGATGATATATCATTTGCAGCTGGTGTGGTTCCAGAAGGTTCTGAGATAATGATGATTACCCAAGTAGCATCAGCCACTGTTTGTCCTGTTGAGAACTCCTCGGAGAGTGTCCTGGGGATAAGGTTTGGAAATAAAACCAAGGCCTGTTGCTATGTGATGAGTCCCAAGAGGCTCTTGGCTTCCCTAGAATTTAACAGTATATGAGTAATGTTAATGGCCATAATTACTAATGGCTCAACAAGGAAAATCAAAAGCCCCTGTGAAGAGCAAGAGAATGACTGTACTTTGCACAGCAAGTGTCATATGAGAGGAGGGGAAGCCCAATTACTGCTGAAAGCTCTCCGTGTGAAGGGTTAAAGAAACGGTTCCTCAATTGGTTTTGTTGGGTCTTATTTCATGGGCATAAATGTCTTTCCTCTTTTCTTTGTGCTTTGATTTTGCCGTTAAGTATAAAGGAAAATTACTTAGGGGGAGTAATACAGTAAAATTTACTGGGAATTTAATCTATAAAGACACCATATGGATGAACTCATTTATCTCACTATAATCCTATAAAGTAGACAACATTATTATCTCCATTTAATAGTCAAATAAACTGAGTCTCAGAGATGCTTATTGACTTGTCTAAGTGACACAGTCAGTAGGTGACAGAGCCCAGCGTTGACTGTAGGAAGTCTAACTCTAGAACCTGTACTTTGTGCTATTCTAACACTCCAACTTGAATCTGTGTTTAGGGACTGGCTGCTCAGCTGCCCATTCTGAGAGGGAAGGTGACCAGAAATAAGCTCTTTGGCTGGGCTTTGCTCAGAAAAAGAAGGCATTGTGGCAGGGAGGTGGCAGGAGATGAAAATCCAGGCCTTTGGCTGTGATGGGGAAGAATGAAAAGTGGGATGGGAGTGGACAGGAAAACAGAATGGATTTGTACTCCACAGAACTGCTCCTGGAGCGATCATCTTACCAGTGCCCTGTGACAAGGAGCACAACAAGACGAACCGTGGGTGCAGGTGGTGATGGGGAAGGGATGAGAAGCCCAGACCAGGGGAAAGACAAGGGGAGACAATAGGAGAGTTGTAAAAGGATAAGTTGCTCTGCCGAGTAGTGCAGTAATGGGAAAAGGCTGTGGCTTCATGGAAATGTTTTGACCGAATCCAAAAAGATGGCGAAAATTTCCCACAGATGAGGCTGGCACGAGCCCCTGTGGTGACCTTATAGCAACAGGATTGGCTTGTCCCAGCAGACAGCAGGGAGCCACCAGGACAGGGGAACTTAGAACAGATTTCTATATATTTTGTTACAAAATCTCTATTTCCTTGGCTTCTAAAGTCAATCTTGCCAAAATATTTTCAAGTAGAATTGTAGTCCTAAACTTCTTTCTTTACCAGAACTTTCCAATATTATTCACTTTAGGGGCTCTAATTTCCTCTGATGTCAAGATCCTGTGGTTTTACAACTAAAGATTGGCACTAGATGCATGGGGACTTATCTAGGTCATGTTTCATGATTAATGTATTCTACCCTCAGGACATTAATAGCTTCTTTTCACTTATAATCAGATTTTTTTTTATACTGTTAATGAACTTTTAACCTATTTTCATATAAAGTAAGACTTCTCCTCTAGGTATGGCAATTCCTTGATACACTTAGGCATTAAAGCTCTTTATAGAGGAAAATATTTTATGTGGGGGTTTGGATAGAGCATCTTATACAAAGTTTCCTCGAGTTTGGAAAAATGTGTAGTTTGGCCCGTTTTCAAGTAATGAGAACTCTAAATAGAACCGTACTCTTAAAAAAAACTTACTGGTTTAAAAAAAATTAGAAGCTTGTTCAGATATAAAAAAATGTAAATGGAAATAAAAATAGGAACGCAAATGAGTCCCAGATTTAGCAAAGATGACAGCCCTCTTTAATGCCGCCATGCTAAGCCACCCTTTGCAAACTCTTTTCTGTTATATATTTTTTAATGGAAAGCAGCTGCCTTGGAAGGCATTGTTTACAATGGATCTCTGTCATAGCTCTGCATTATAGCTATAAATAATGTCAACATGTTCTTCCATCCAGCAGCCTAGATGCTGATGCCACCCATCCATACCAGATGAGGTTATATTATTCTTCCCCAAACATATTCATTATCATCTCATGCTGTCCCCATCCCTGAGGGTAATGATGACCCTTTGTAACACCATTCATCACTGACATTGATTGTTTGCAGCTGAGGCTGTTGGCCTGTGGGTCCTCTCCCACCCAGCTTCTCTGTTGCCCAGCGATATCATGTCTGCTTTCCCTCCTTTTTAATCTCTTTCTTAAAAATGTTTTCATCTTTTGTGGTATGGATCTGTGGCTGTAAAAGAAAGGCACGTGCAAGGTACATTTATGTTAGCATCTAACATGGTCATGTAGACGTCTTGGCAGCTTAACCGGGTGAGGGACGAGTCACTAATGGAAAGTCTAGGAAGGCTCTTGATAGGTGAATAGGAGGTCAGGGTGAAACTCTGATATAGGGATTTTAAATAGGTTTTCTGGGAAAAGCTGGAATAAATGGAGGCCAGTCAGTCAGTGACATGACTTTGTGTCTATTCTCCCCGGCGCATTGGTCAGAGTCAGGGGGTCCTGAAACCTTAGGGTGTATGTATTTTTCTGGGCAGGAGGTTACTTTATTTTTCTGGATACCCACTTCTTGGGTTATGATTCACATGTGTAAAATACAATTAATAAATGCATAGCAACATTAAGAAATAGAGGAGCCATCAATGGAATAGAATTTGAGGACTACGTGAAAGAAAGGAGGCAGATGGGATTAAATTGGTGGGGAAACTAAGCTCAGAACACGTATAGGAGAAGATGGCTGCTGCTTGTGGAGACAAACTTGGAGGTTCTCTAAAATTGGTTTGGGGTATCTGATGTAGAAAAGGGTCCTAAGAGAATCATCAGAGGAGTAGTTTTTGGATCAGTGGGTGAACTAGCCTCCACCTACCATCTTGGCTGGTAGGAATGGAGGGACTCTTTCACTCAGAAGATTAGCCACTTGTAGACCACAGATCTTCCCCCACAATAACTGGAGAAAGGCTATGGTAAAAATTAAAATAACATCAAGAAACAGGCTAAGAGTGATCAAGCACAGAGACAAGTCAGCAACTCCAATTTCCAAATGTTTGAAGAACAAATACCACCAACTCATCAGGGGACCTAATATCTGAGGTTACAATGGATTTTAAAAGAAGTATATTTGTGTATACTTTTGTCTATGAGAGGATATCATGTTTACAAAACAAGAACAGTCATATGTGACAATAAAATCCTTAGAGACCTTGGGAGTAGGAAATAAGATTATCCAAATTAAAAAACCGAAAGCTCTGTTAACCAGAATACAAAAAGAACACAATTTATGCACCGAAATAATAACCAAAAATATTGAGCAGAAGAACTTTCCAAGAATCTGCACAAAAAAGCACAGAAGCAAAAAGTATCTAAGAGGAGCCTGCCCCGTGGCCGAGTGGTTAAGTTCGCGTGCTCCACTTTGGCAACCCAGAATTTCACCTGTTTGGATCCTCGATGCGGACATGGCACCATTCCTCAAGCCATGCTGACGTGGTGTCACACATAGCACAACTAGAAGGACCTGCAACTAAAATATACGACTATGTACTGGGGGGCTTGGGAAGGAAAAAGAAGAAGAGGAAGGAGGAGAAGAAGCAAAAGCAGAAGCAGCAGCAGAAGAAGAATGACAGCAGATGTTAGGTGCCAATCTTTAAAAAAAAAAAAAGTACAAACAGTGAAACAAAAAGAAAGACCCAGAAACTTCAAAGTCTATCTAATAGGAGTTCTCGAAGAAGAAAATAGAAGATGCCAATTGCTTAAATAGTAGAAAATAATTCCCCACAACTTAGAGGTAGAGGCTGTGAGTTTGAATGGGCACACTGAGGGCCAGCAAGTGGAAAAGATAAGAGATCCTCCCTGAACACACCACAGAGAACTTTCAGAACACCAAGCATAAATGGACACTTGCAAAGAGAGAAACCAAAAAGACACATATATAGGACAATGAATTGGATTGACATGAGATTTCTCAATGGCAATAGTAGATAAAGGAAGACAAAAGATGTGAACCCTGATTTAAGTGTACAGTCAAATTCTCATTTATCTGTGAGAGAAAAATTAATTTTTTTCAGATATATTAAAAAGAAATTCTACCACCTATAAATTTTGGTGAGAGAATGACCATCATGCATTCTAGCAAAATGAAAAATATACCTAATCAAAATTAAGAATTATAAGAAATTAGGGAGAAGAATCTAAGAAAATAATATCATGGTTTTGTCTGAATACTTGTTCCTTATTAGAAAAAATCTGCCTTACCTTAATGTATAATTAGAACGAAAGGAAGCATGAGCTAACATGCATTCTTTGTGCCATGAGATCATGTAATATGAATAACTCTATGGAGTGGGAAACTAAGTGTAAATGTTTAGATACAAATAAGACATTTAAATTCCAGACCATTAGAATGGAGAAAACTCCCACAATCCAAGCTGGAACAGTTTAACTAAATGCAAGAGAGGAAAGGAAATAAGAAAATATAGGAACTAGAAAAATAAGGTGGATAACATAAGTCCAAATTACCAGTTATCCAGATAAATGTAAACAGATTAAATTAAATGTAAACAAATAAATGTAAACAGATTAAATATAAACAAATTAAATAGAAAAATATATCCTAATTCTGGAGAGAAGCTCTTACATTAGGTTAAAGAAATCAATCTGCAGGCTATTTCAGGAAACTTCTAAAATAAAATGAAACTATAAGGTTGGAACTCAAGTCATGAAAAGATATAACTTAGCTTATGACTTTCAAGAGAAAGCAGGTAGAGGAAAATGTTAAGCGAATATTCAAGATAAGAAGCACTAAAAGGGACATATTACTCAGATAAATCAATTAAAAAACATGAATGGCAAACATTTGTAAACCTAGTAACAGATTTACGATGTATAAAGAGAAATATGAAAAGTCAGTAGAGAGAAATGGACAAATTCATGATCAAGGTAGAAGACAAAACAAAACAAACCTCACTCGGAAATTGATAGATGGACTAGATAAGATGAATCAGAGCATAGACTGATATAATCCACAAATTTGACTGAATGAATATGTATATAAATTTGTAAGCTATGGAGTAGAGAGTCTTCTCAGATACACATATTATATTCACAGAAAAACTGGGATAAAAAATCAAAACTAAAATAAGAAGTTATCAGTGAATTAGAATGAAAGAATTCTGATAGAAATTTATACTCAAATACAATTGTTAAACAACTAGAAAAACTCAATGTAAAAAACAAAATATCTTTAAAAAGAAATGTATATAAATAAAAGCATACATTAGTCAAAAATAAAATGTAGACTTTATCTAAGTATAAGGTTTTTTTTTTCTTTTTTTAACAAGAATATAGAAAATTTCTGGGCAACTGTGATTAGAAATACAAGAAAGAAGCAAAACCTTTTCAAGCATTAAAAAGGGGGTAGAATTAAAGATTTTAGGAAAATTTAAGAGAGCAAGTGTAACGTCTTCTTAATAAACACGAGAATCTAGAAGAAATGGATAAATTTTGAAAATGCAAAAAATATGAATGCTGACTCAAAAAGCAATTTATCTGAATAGAGTAATAAACATAAAAGCAAAAATATAGTAAAAAACATACCTCTCAAAGATCTTTGTGGTTATGAATCGAAAAATATGAAGGAAGACTAATAATCATCAAGTAATTACAAGTATAATGAGTATCATAAAAGCAGAAGTAGAGAATGCCTTCTTTTCCTGTGGTTTTGCTAGAAATTCTTGAGAAAAAGCAAAAGGGGCCTATTTTCATCAGCTCTTTAGAGAAAACTCTGGAAGTTCCTACAGAATTTGACAATGAAGTTATTTCCCACCTATCTACTCCAAAACACTTGATTTTCCAAAGGAAGCAGCTAAGTCATGGTAAAACAATCTAGAGAAGGAAGCCTTTCCTTTCTTTAGTAATACTTGATCCCTGAAGGGAAGAAGCAAAGATTAAAGTAGTGGTAATAATGTGAAAAAGATACCCTGTTATCTTGATTCACACAAAATGGAAATGAAGTGTTTCTAATTTACTTTTTCATATATATCACAGAATGGAGAAGATATGATAACATTTAATGGGTGAATTAATTTTTTACAGTGTTCAGTTGATGCAAACAATGTTGGAACACTAAGGAATGCTGGTGATATAAGATGGTCCTCTAAGCATAAGTGATGAAGTGTCAGGTGGAAGTTACATTAAGTTTGGCACGCATCATTAAACAGTGTCTGATATGAGCAGATGTTCAATTTTTCACACTGAGGAGGTGGTTCAGGAAATTCTATTGTAGCATAACGTAATGTAATGGCATAATTTGCTGTGAAAGTAAAATAAGCCATCCATCTTGAATGTGGCAGTTCATATCTCTTTGTGAAGTGTGTCGATAATTTCAATGTTCCTGTCTGCAGTGGAAACTAAAGATGATTCTGAAGGTCCTAAATACCCCTTGTCTACATTTGTTGTTATCCATATTGTTCTGATAGAGTGCCATAGGTGGACAGCACCTTTAAATATCTGACAATGTTATAAATGGTATCATTGAAGACTAATATTTCCTCAAACTTATCATTGTATCCTTTAATACTCTCACTGTGCCCACTTCCTATGTCCTGGAAGTCATGGGAAAGTTGCTACAATATAAGAGTGGTAAATTCCATAGAAGCTCAACTTCCTGAAAGATCCCTTCTTTACATTTATGTTTCTATCCAAAGGCCGTGTTCTCTAGTCAGCTGTTTTGGATGGTGATGTCCTTATCATATCAGTTCCTCATTTTTGTGTTAGTATCTCAAAAAATGGAAAGATAGCTGAGCCAAGGGTGGATATGTAAATTTGACTCTCCCTATTTCTCAAAAAAAAAAAAAAAGATAAAGAATAACAAGAACAATAAAACTGCACAAACTCAATTTTCTCAGCATGACTAGAAGTCAGACTGACTAAACCTCGAATTACCAGTAAGTGGAAAAGTAACCCAAAACTCTAGCATGCTATCTTTCATTCTTCCCACTGCAACCCTTTGGGGACTACATGGACATTACAGCAAAAAACTGCATAGAAGAGAGAAAATTGGGAGATAGCAGTGGGAGAAAAAAATAAATCTAACAGAAACCACCAACAGAAAGAAAAAGATTACGAGAAAATATAGAAAAAGTGTAGTGGTAGGGCAGAGCTCTGACTACAGGAAAGGGACTTGAAAGTACGTGTGGGACATGAGTAAACAGTCTTTGGGAGATATCAAGCCTGTAGAAAACCAGTTTTAAACACCTAAGAGTTCAGGGGAATTCTGTATCCACGAGCCCTTTTTGAAGAATCTACTAGAAAATGAACTCCATTCAACCAAAAGATGACCAGGGAAACTTTAGCAAAAGGAGTGATGGACAGCATTTAATAACTTAATTGTAGATCTGAGACAAGGATGAATAAGAAAAGTGCAGAATAAAATGTTATGATATTTGCTAATGTTATATATTCTATGTTCTGATAAAGTAGAAATACTATGGCTAGAAAGATGCAAGTACAATAAATTTGTTAATTATTGTATAGGTGTTGGATAGGGGTTAAGGATATTATTAAAAACTCATAAATGATAGTAATGATTTTTAAAAATGAGGGAATAAGGTCATTTAAAATAGTACAGGTTTGGTGTCCAAGATGGCAGTGTAGGCAGACTCTGAACTCATCTCCTCCCATGAACACAACCAAGCTACAATTAATCATGGAACAATTACCCCTGAGAGAGAACTGAAATCTGGATAAAAAGAACCCCTGTAACAAGGGACAGTCCTGACTGAGACAGAAGAGGCAGGAATTCCTTCTGGAGAGAAAAAAAGCCACCTTTGCAAGCCGCAGTGCTTCACAACTGGCCAAGAGCAACCCTAAGGTATGCAGCCTTTCCTGGAGGAGCAGGGTACATGAACAGGGGAGTATTACCACTATAAGCGTTCTTCAGACTCAGCACAACTGAGACGAATCTTATAATATCTGGCTTTGCTGGCTATTAACCACAACAGGGGATATCCCTAGAAAAGCTATTGAACACAAGCAGAAAAAAGCTGGCTCTTAAAGGGCCCACACACAAATTCATCCATTTTTGGAAAGCAAACTAAAATCACCAGAAACAAAGGTGCACAGTCCTTTGGTGAAAAGAGACTCACCTGATAGGCTTTGGGTGCATCTTGGTGAGAGGTAAGACCTCTACAGGGACTTGGGACTTGAGACATTGGCGGCAGCCATTATTGTGACATAGTAGAGGCATACTGACATAGACGCTAGGAGAGGCCATTGGAATTATTCCCCTGGCCTGTTAGGCCAGAGTCTGCCCTGCCCGCTAGAGTGCCCATTTAATCCAGCTCAGTCAGGGTAGGCAGCCTGCCCTAGGGGCTGGCCCCACCCAACAGCAAGCCTTCAGGCAACTTTTCTACCTGCATAGACTGGGTTCCTGGATCCTCTGCATGCAGGAGAGTAGGTCCATCTCTGTGGGGCAGGGCATGCATGTGGAGTGGTGGAGTGGGTAGGGCATTGGTGAAGTGTGTGGGGGCCTCTGTAGTGCAGCAACTGGGTATGCTCCAGGGGGCCAAGATGTGTGCACGGGCCAGGACACTGTTGAATGGTGTGTGTGGACCTGTGGGCTGTGGGGCTTATTTGCAACAGAAGACTTGTGCTTCACAAACAGCCACATAGGAGATCAGCCCTGCCTTCCAAAGCTTGAAACACCTGGGTGCTCCCATGCCTGGGGCCAGCTGACTCAGCTGCAACCCTGAGAGAGCTGACAGCAGCTTTGCAGGTCAGAGGCCTACAGAAATTATAAGCCCTTGAGCCTAGCAACCAGCCACGCTGGGAGCCTACTCACTTAACAGAAAAACGGCAGCAGGAATGTGCTATTAGACCTTATAGCCAACTGTACTGGGGCTCCCCAAAACCAATAAAGTGACTGAAGGGCCCATGGCAGCCACATGCTGCTTAGAGTTACAACCAGCTGGCCCGAGGGACAGCCTTGACTCCCTGTAGCAAGAGCAACCCTGCCACAACAGAAGGACACATGTAGCCCACACAGGAATCACTCCTGGAACATTTGTAATTGGTGATGAGAGAGAAGTATACTGCTGGGCCTCAAAAAGCATCTCTTACATAAAGCCACTTCTCCAAGATCAGGAGACATAGCTGACCCACCTAATACATAGATATAAGCACAGACAAAGAGGGAAAATGAGAAGGCAAAGGAATATGTTCTAAGAAAGGGAACAGGACAAAACCCTAGAAAAAGAACTAAATGCAACAGAAATAAACAATCTAACTGACAAAAAGTACAAACAAAAAGTTATAAGGATGCTCACTGATCTTGGGAGAAAAATAGACGAACACCATGAGAATGTCAACAAAGAACTGGAAAATATAAAAAAGAACCAATCCAAAATGAATAATACAATACTAGAAATGAAAAATTCACTGGAGGGACTCAATAGCAGAGTAGATGATACAGAAAAATGGATCAGGGAGCTGGATGAAAGACTAGAGGAAATCACCCAAGCTGAACAGATGAAATAAAAATGAATTAAAAAGAATGAGAACAGTCTAAGCAACCTCTGGGGCGACATCAAGAATGCTAACATTCGTATTATAGCTGTCCCAGAAGAAGAGAAAAAGGGGCAGAGAATCTATTTGAAGAAATAATAGCTGAAAACTTTCCTAACCTAAGGAAGGAAACAGACATCCATGTACAGGAAGCACAGAGAGCACCAAACAAGATAAACCCAAAGAGGCCCACACCAAGACACACTGTAATTAAAATGTCCAAAATTAAACATAAAGAGAGAATCCTAAAAGCTGCAAGAGAAAGGCAACAAGTGACATACAAAGTAAACCCCATATGGCTATCAGCTGACTTCTCAGATGAAACTTTACAGGTTAGAAAGGAGCGGCACAATATATTTAAAGTGCTGAAAGGAAAAACCTACAGCCAAGAATACTGTACCTGGCAAGGTTGTCATTCAGAATAGAAGGAGAGATAAAGAGTTTCCCAGAAAAGCAAAAATTAAAGGAGTTTGTCACTAAGAAAACTCCTTTATTTAGTTAGCATTTTATTTATTTAGCATTACAGGAAATGCTAAAGGGACTTATTTAAGTGGGAAAGAGAAGACTACAAATAGGATTAAGAAAACTATCCCAAAAAAAGGCAATAAAATCACTGGTAAAGGCAAAAATACAGTCAAGGTAGCAGCTCAACCACCCCGGAAGATAATATGGAGGTCAAAAGACAAAACTACTAAATTACCTATTTCAATGATGAGAAGGTAATGGATACACACACACACACAATAAGAGGTTAGATATGATATCAAAAACATAAAATGTGGGATGAAGGGAATAAAAGAATAGAGCTTTTAGAAAGAGGTCAAACTAAAGAGACTATCAACTCAATATAGATTCCTATATACATAGATTATTATATATGAACCTCATGGTGATCACAAACCAGAAACCTGAAATAAATGCCCAAATAATTAAGAGAAAGGAACCCAAACATAATACTAAAGAAAGCCATCAAACCACAGGGAAAGAGTGAGATAAGAAGAAAGGAACAGAGAAGAATTACTAAAACACCCAGAAAAAAGAAAGTAACAAAATGGCAATAAGAACATACTTATCAATAGCTACTTTAAATGTCAATGGACTAAATGCTTCCATCAAAAGGCATAGGGTGGCCGATTGGATAAAAAACAAGAACCATATATATACTGCATACAAGAGACACACTTCAGACCTAAAGACACTCACAAACTGAAAGTGAAGGGATGGAAATAGATACTCCATGCAAATAACAAAGAAAAGAAAGCTGAGTAGCAATACTTATATCAAACAAAATAAACTTTAAAACAAAAACTGTAACAAGAGACAAAGAAGGAAACTACGTAATGATAAAGGGAACAAGCCAACAAGAGGATATAACACTTGTAAATATCTATGCATCCAACATCAGAGCCCCTAAATATATAAAGCAATTATTAACAGAGATAATGGAGAAATAGGCAGTAACACAATAATAGTAGGGGACTTCAACACTCCACTTACACCAATGGGTAGATCATCCAAACAAAAGATCAATAAGGAAACATTGGTCTTAAATGACACATTAGACTACATGGACTTAGTAGATATATACAGAACATTCCATCTAAAAACTGCAGGATACATAGTCTTTTCAAAAACACATGGAACATTCCCCAGGACTGATCACATATTAGGCCACAAAACAATTTCAATAAACTTAAGATTGAAGTAATACCATGCATCTTTTCTGACCACAAAAGTGTGGAACTAGAAATCAACTACAGGAAGAAAATCAGAAAAGCCATAAATATGTGGAGATTAAACAAAATGCTACTGAACAATGATTGGGTCAATGAAGAAATCAAAGGAGAAATCAAAAAAGTACCTGGAGACAAATGAAAATGAACATACAACATGCCAACATCTATGGCATACAGTAACAGCGGTTCTAAGAGGGTAGTTTATAGCAATTCAGGCCTACCTCAACAAAGAAGAAAAATTCCAAATAAAAAAATCTACCAGCACACCTAAAGGAACAGGAAAAGGAAGAAGAAAGCCCAAAATCAGTAGAAGGAAGGGAGTAATAAAAAATCAGAGCAGAAATAAATCAAATAGAGACTTAAAAAAAATAGAAAAAAATCAATGAAACCAAGAGCTGGTTCTTGGAAAAAATAAACAAAATTGACAAAGCTTTAGCTAGACTCACCAAATAAAAAAGAGAGAAGTTTCAAATAAAGAAATCAGAAATGAAAGAGGAGAAATTACCAGGGACACCTGAGAAATACAAAGGAGTATAAAAGAATACTATGAAAAGTATTACTATGTAATTACTAAATAATACTGTGAAAAGCTATATGCCAACAAATTGGATAATCTAGAAGAGATGGATAAATTCTTAGAATCATACAACCTCCCAAAACTGAATCAAGAAGTATAGAATTTGGACACACCAACCACCAGTAAGGATATCGAAACAGTAATAAAAAACCTCCCAAAAAATAAAAGTCCAGGACCAGATGGCTTCCCTGGTGGATTCTACCAACCAGAGTTCATGGGTTCAGGTCCCAGGCATGGGCCTACACACTGCTCATCAAGCCATGCTGTGGTGGCATCCCACATAAAATAGAGGAAGATTGGCACAGATGTTAGCTCAGGGACAATCTTCCTCAAGCAAAAAAGAGGAAGATTGGTAATAGATGTTAGCTAAGGGCCAATCTTCCCCACCAAAACAAAAACAAAAATGTTAGAATGCTTACTCAAATAAATTGCCCTAGAAGAAACTAAGAAAGTTATCATGGAACTACCCCTCAAAAAGTACCGTGTCCAGGACGGAATTCACAGGGGACTTCTAGCAAACTTCACAGAGCAGCTGGTGCGAATGTTCCATGCGTTACTGGAGCATTGAAAATGAAGGACAACTTGCTAATGTTTTTATGTAGCAAGTATAACATTGATATAGAAACGTGGTAAGACAGTTCAAAAAACATTTATGGACCAACATCACCAACGACTATCAATGTAAAAGTTCTAAATAAAATAAAGTGAACATAATCTAGTGTTACTATAAGAAAACAGTACACGTCGACCTAGTATGTTTATTGTTGGAATGTGAAGTTAGTTCAATATTTGGAAATTTATTAATATAAGACACCTAAATAATATGGCTAAGGAAAAAATAATCAAAGGATCGTTTCCACAGATATTGAAAAAACTTTTAACAAAATTCATCACCAATTCCTTATAAAATACACTCAAGCAAATAAAAATTGATATTTTTTTTACATGGTAAAATATATCTACCCTACTTCTGAGACTAACATCTTCCTGAATTGGGAAAGAAGCAACATTTCCAGTAAAATCAGAGAGAAACAACTGTAAAGAGAATCCAAGTGAAGGGACCTGGGAATTCTTTTTACTAGTCTTGTAAATTTTCTCTAAGTTCGAAATTATGTCAAAATAAAATAATTTAAAAATGTGGAGAACTAGGTTACTAATGCCTTTTTTCTTTAACAAGACCTGGGACTGGTATTTCTAGCTATCTACCCACTATCTATTTCTCTTATCTTTCTTCCAAAAGTACTTTTTTTAGTGAGGTCTGAGGTAAAGTGCTTTTCTTTTTTTTTTTTTTTAAAGATTTTATTTTTTTCCTTTTTCTCCCCAACGCCCCCCAGTACATAGTTGTATATTCTTCGTTGTGGGTCCTTCTAGTTGTGGCATGTGGGACGCTGCCTCAGCGTGGCTTGATGAGCAGTGCCATGTCCGCGCCCAGGATTCGAACCAACGAAACACTGGGCCGCCTGCAGCGGAGCGCGCGAACTTAACCACTCGGCCACAGGGCTAGCCCCTAAAGTGCTTTTCTTTTAACCCAATTTTGTCCCCTAAGATAAAGTGGAAGTTTCTGGGTAGGGCTTCTGGGAAAAATTCCAAAAAGGGAATCTTGGCTCACATTATCCTCAGAGCTTTTGCCCTTCTGTGGAGTATCCACTGGAGGAAAGTCTCAGGCTGAAGATGAAGGAACAGACATAGAAGGTGCTTGAGTCCTTGGTGAAGTCATTGTATCAACCACTGGTGGCCAATTCAGGATGTTATGTGTAATAGAAATAATGTTCCTTACTTAAGCTGTAGTTGGTTGGGTTTACTGTATTTTGCAGCTGTGTGAATTTGATAGATTTTTTTCACATAGGTATGACATGGACTTTAAATGTTACAGGAACCTTCAGAGGAATCAGAAAATTACAATAGTTGAGAACCACCACTCAAGATACAAAGATCCAGTATTAAATCCCAACCTACATCTCAAAGTAAATGTTTTAGAGAGTTCCTACTGTGTTGAGAACCGCTCTGATGACTTGGGAAAATAAGCATAATGCAATAAGCTTAGATAATGCTTTCCTCCCTTGTTGTTTTATCAGTTCAACACTATTTACTGAGAAACTACTTTGTGGAAAACACTGAAAATAGGAATGTGCCTCAGTAGTTCATTAGGACCTTCTAATCCTGCTAGCAAGTAAATAGAGATGGAAGTGCTTTAAGAAATAAAACCCACTTGTGACATTACACTGAAAGTGTTAACAAGCTATATAGATGGTGCAAGTCTTGTTCAAAGACACGTACAGCATGGAGTGAGGGAGAATTCATGGAGGAGGTAGCATCTAAGTAAGTCTTGGCAAAAAGATAAAACTTGGATCATTGGAAGGGATAGGTGGGAAGGAATTCTTGGCAAAATAAATGGCATATACCAATGGGTGGAAGCTATAAAGAAAGTGACATTTAGAGACAGTAAGGCAGCCAGTTCTTTTGGAGTAGAACGTTTTTGACATTATAGATTCTTCTGTAGGAATATAGCCTGATTGAAGCAGAATTTTAGAAAGTTATCTAATATGTAGGGTGAAATAGAGGAAGCTTAGAGAGAATCAAACAGGATGATAAATTTAGTAATCTTGATCATAGGTGGAGGAGTCAGAATGGGAAAGACATGTTCAAGCGCTATTTCTAAAGAAAGATTCACAGACTGAATTTTTCTAAGTTATTCATCAATACTGTTCCTCGGCTTTTAAAAAACTCATTGACTCCTAAAAAAGATATCTTATTTCTCCTACTTTCCTTAAGCCTGCAATATAGTTGTTATTTTAAATTCTGAGCTGCAAATTTGAGATTTGTTGTAGGGCTTCTTATTTTGTAATAATGAAATAAGTCAAGTTTATGAATTTGTTCCAAACAGCTTTGGTTTTCCTTTAATAATTTTGTAATGCGGTATCCTCATTGATAATATTTTCTAATTGTTGAATTATTGCCATTTTATATCCTCTTTGTTGCAAGCCTTATATAGGTGAGCAGTTCAATTTCCCAGTTTGTTTTTTTAAATTTCCTAGTTTGTTTTTTTAATATATACAGTATAACTGTAAATACAGTACAGTTATATTGTAATATAACTACTAAAGTTATATTAAAATTTCTAGTTTAATTGCATTTTGGTCAGTGACTGCAATTTGTATAATTCTGCAGTTGGAATCTGAGACGTTATTGTGGCCTTGATTATTATAGTTGATTATGGTAATCAACTGTTAATGTTTCATGGATGTTTAAAATGTTTTTTCTCTGGTAGAATACAATTGTCATCATATATATATTGAATCAAACAATAATTATGTTATTCAGATCCTTTCTATCTTTATGTTTTGTATACTTGTTCTCTGAATGACTAAGGGTGAAGTATGTAAAGCATAGGTTACAAATGATCAGCCACATACAGCTGTCTTGTGTTGGTCCATGCAAACAGTTGACCATGCAACATTATTTTTAAAATTAGACTAATCACCAGCATTTAAAAGCCAGGGAATTTCATATAACATTTAAATTTATGACTTTCTTTGAAAAATTAGAAAATCTGCCAAACCGGGGTCCTCATCACCATACAGAAAAGTTTGAAACTGAGAGGTGTTTGCCCTTGTGGGGGATGAGAATTTGCCACCCAAAAATGTGTCTCCTTGGCTTGATTATTTTTAAGAACAAAAGACTCAGAAAGAAACTTTGACCTTCCCCCAAACTGCCTAAAAGAATTTAAGATAGAAGGCCTCTTTCAGGAAGGAGCTAATAGCATAGACAACTATAGTATAATGTGAACTAGGTGTGTTAGACAGGGAGGAACCTAGCAAGGCCCATTTATCAAAGTCCTCTCCACGTCTCATTGTCTTTGCAACCCATGGCAAACATTTGTTTACCAAACATTTGTTTTCTCTCTCCATGTGAATTGACTTCCTTCCCTTTGAAGTCCCAAACAACTACCCCCAACATTCTCGTTTGTCTTTAGCTGAAGATGATATTTAAGGTGGTGGCTTCAGCCATTTTGGTGAGCTACTCAGTTTTCCTGGGTTTCCCTCATGTATACATGTTATTAAATCTTGATTTTCTCCTGTTATTCTATCTCATGTCAATTTAATTCTTAGACCAGCTGGAAGAACCTAGAGGGTAGAGGAATATGCCTTCCTCCCCCACACCCTCTTAAGATAGTACTTACACTCCCCATTTGACCTGGGCCTCCCCTGTTACCTGAGACTGAGGCCTATGACTGTGAACATGAGTTGCCATTTATCTTTGTTCTTGCTCTGTTGTATCAGCTGTGGTAGAGTAAAAGAACTGAAAAGAACCCCCAAAAACCCATCAGAAGGAGTAAATCAAAAGATAGACTGAGAAGGCATTGCATTTAAGGGAGAAAAAAAATTGTAACAGCCAGCCATCTTTATTTATATGTATTACTTATTTTGGCCATTGTAGGAATATGAGTTGGTAATCCCTATAACAATGTCTTCCTGTCAATTTAGTCTTATATTTTAAATCAACTTCATTGAGATATAGTATACATATAAACTGATCCATATAAATGTACAGTTTGCTGAGACATATCTATATACAGATAGATTCCTATCAAGCCACCTGTGGTACATAAACCTGTGAAAACAAGGCCACAGTCAAGATACAGAACATTTTCGTTATTACCAAAAGTTTCCTTATGCCTCTCTGCAGGCCATTTCTCCCTCTTCCCCTGCCCCAGACAACCACTTACCTATTTTCTGTCATTATAGAATCAGTTTCATTTTTCAGAATTTTATATAGGTTTTAGTATTTTTTTTGCCTGATTTTTTTTTCAGGTAGCACATTGCTTTTGAGATTCATCCATATTTTTGTTTATATCAGTAAATTTTTTCTTTTTTATTACTGAGAGTTTTTCCATTGTTTGGATATATGACAATTATTTTAAACATTTATCAGTTGAAGGATATTCTCCCCCCCACTTAAAAAATATTATAAGCTGTTAAGAAGATGTTCATGTGCAAATCTTTGTGTGAACATCTGGTTTCACTTCTCTTGAGTAAATACCTAGGAATGAAATGGCTGGGTTGTATTTTAGGTATATGTTTAACTTTTCAGGAAACTTCTAGCTTTCTAAAGTGGTTGTAAAATTGTATTTTCTCATTAACAGTGTATGAGAGTTCCATTTGCTCCACATCCTTGCCAACAGTTTATATAATTTTGTCTGTTCTCTGGTTAGGTAGTGGTATCACCTGGTGGTTTTAATTTCCTTGATGACAAAGGATGTTGAGCAACTTTTCATGTGTGTTTTCTAAAATGTCTGCTCTAATCTTTTGCCCATTTTTGTTATGCTTCTTACAATTGAGTTGTAAGACTTCTTCATGTATATAGAATGCAAGACCTTTGCAAGATATATGAATTGTGAATATTTTCTCCCGTTCTGTGACTTGCCTTTTCATCTCCTCATATTTGTAATAATTTTGCTTTATAAGTTCACTATGTTGTTTGATTCTTACATGTTCATGGATCATATCTCAACTGTAAACTGTATCGTGATCAGTATAACAGAACTCTCTTGTTACCATTTTATTACTTCTTTTTTTTCCTGCTTTTTCTTTCTTTCTTTCTTGTTTTTGGAGGACGACTGGCCCTGAGCTAACATCTGCCACCAATCCTCCTATTTTTGCTGAGGAAGACTGGCCCTGAGCTAACATCCATGCCCATCTTCCTCTACTTTATATGTGGGATGCCTACCACAGCATGGCTTGCCAAGTGGTGCCATGTCTGCACCTGGGATCCAAAACAGTGAACCCCGGGCCACTGCAGTGGAACGTGTGAACTTAACTGCTGTGCCACTGGGCCAGCCCCTTGTTACTTCTTTTAATACATATTTTATTCGGTTTCTACTGTTTGGAATTTTAAAAATTTTCGTGTTTTATTTATGTCCTTAGAAACTTTATAAGTTGAATTTTATTTTTAATTAATATGAAAATATTTCTCTTTCAATACTAGTTTAAACTATTACACTTATTGTCGAAACCAATATTGGGTCTTTTTTATGTGAACATTTACAAAATTGGTTAGTTTAATACTTTATTGTTATTCCTTTTTCTAGTGATTTGAAAGCTATGACCCTATTCTAAAATCTAAATTTTTGTTTTAAAAAAACACACTAAAATATATCTCCATCTATTAATATTAAGAACGAAATGCCAGCTGTGAAAACTATGAAAATATTTTCCACCATATTATAGGTTGAAGCAACTTCTCTCCATTCTGACCTAAGTCCTTTTTCCTTATTATAATCTGTACTTTTAGACTTAGATTATTATTTAGACAGATTGTTTTCAAATTATCTTTTTGTGGTTATCTTTCAATTATTTTATACACATTCTTTGCTAACCTAACCATAGAGAAGCAACTATCTGTGTTCGATGCTGTTTATAAAATGGTATTTATAATATCACTTCTTCACGTTTTCATTTAAAATTTTTATTCTCATTTCATGTAATTTGATATCCTGTGTGTGTGTGTGTGTGTAAGGATATATTAGTGTAAGGTTTCAAGTATTTGATTATCTAAGAAAGATTTTTCTATTACTTTCTCACACTGACGAGAGCTTAACTATTCATATGATTATTAGGAATTATTGGGTGTCAGACTTACCTTTGGATACACATTTCTTTATTGTCTCTGTCCTTCATTGTGCATAAGAAAATGAAATTTCCTGGGAATTTTCTTCAATCATAAACACTTTTTTTCATGCTTTGCTGCATTTTTTCTTGATGCATGACATCTAGATATTTCATGTAGGTCTGTTTATAATTTGGTTAATTTTAACAAACAGTATTGTATAGTACTGAGAGAACTCTTCTTCCAAATTATTGTTTGTGTCTTGTTTTTAGCTCAGGAAAGTCTTCTATCCTTTGACTATTACTTTTGTTCTTTTTTCCCTCCGATGTCATCTGTTATTGGAAATGGCGACAAAACTCTCAAAAACTTTAAGAAATCTACCAGAGTTGATGTATTTTATTTTACCTTTTGTGGAATACCTTCCTAGTTTGCATTTGAGATAGCAAAGATGTTAATATTAATATTATTAGCTAGACACATTATACTGGTAAATAATATGATCAATCGTAATTATAGACATTTCAGAGGTTGAGAGTAGTTTCTCTCTCTAGATAGGAATTATATCTGAATTTTAGATATTTCATAAGACTTTCTATTGCAAGAGGAGTTCATGATGTGGAATACTTTATTTTTCTGCAGCTGCAAATGAAGGCGATATATTTTCCGATTGTGCAGATACCTTATTCCATAGTAGTCAGAAAAGCCTACGGTTCTAGAGAGTAAGTGCTGGAACTCCATTAGTATCAGTAGAAACAGAGACATATCTGAGGAACTAAAAACTAGCATTAAACAAGAGGTCAAAATAAGATTATTAAATGGAATATGAGGCATGTCATGCTTTGCAGCTACACATTTTCAAAACACCAGTGATTTCTAGGTTGACTTTTCATTATCTCCCTTCCTCTGTATCTATTATTTTTATCTCATAATTTCCAACGTTTGTCATTTTGGCTGCAATCTTAAAGTTTTGAAGTTTGTCTTCCATACAACTGATTATATTTTCAGCAATATAAAATATGCTTTTTATTGCCTCCCTGCTGATCTTAATTCTAATGTTGCGTTTAAATTGCACAGTCGTTTCAATTTCTATCCAACTTCTTTTCCATTTCTGCCTGTATCCTGGTTCTAGTTAACTTTTCTATAATGTAACTTCTTCTGAAATTTTTAAATTATCTTCCCTAGTATATGTTTTCAGAGGAAAGCTTTTCTTCTTTCACTGAGTGTTGAGTCCTCCTTTATGTTGGGGAATCTCTATATAAACTTATCACCATTGCCTCTGAAAAAGGATTGGCCTATGTATAGAGGTAGTATTTGTTAACGGACTAAGTGGTTGGTTTTCCCTTATCCCTTCTGCCTTTTCATCTGTGGATTAACAGCAGTCCCCCTCAGATGTTATCCTGGAGGACAGATAGATACATATTCACAGCTCCACACCTAATTCCTGGTAATTTTCCTGGTGTGATTCTGCTAGACTGAGATGGGATCTCCTCCTCCTCCTGCTTCCTAGTTTCCTGTTCCTATTAGATCATAAGACAGCACGCTTTACTGTTTTCTCCTTGTCAGTAGCAGCATACAGCAGCCTCCCAGAAGGCCGTGCTTCCACAGCTCTCTCACTTCTGCCCCTTCTTATGACCAAGCTGTTACTCAAGATGTGGTGTTCTGCCTGCTCACTTCCACAACCAAATATGTCACATTCCTAGGAGTTACAGTCATCACGTGGATGCAATAAGAGAGTCACTGAAGAGGATAGCAGGGACAAAAAACGTGTTTGATTCTAAAAGTTGTTTGGAGCAGTAGTTACGTAACTCCTTATTTAGATCAGATAAGTCCTGTATCTCTGAAGCGAGGGTCTGCAGTGCTGCTGGGTGGAAATTTCCCATGTTGTCTATTTCTGCCTCTTATTATTCAGATACATTTTCTCCCTTTTCTTTGTCAAATTTCCTCCAGCTGCACTGCCAGCGGGTCTTTTGTATTACCTGTGCTGCTCTACTTTGCATCTCTCAGGCTTCTCTGAATATTTTAATAAATGGATAAAGGAAAGAAAAGCAGGTTTGTCTTATTATTTGCCTTTTAGATCAAGAAGTCTCACATTTCCTTCATTTTAACAGAGTATTCATGGTGTCAGGTTCACCAGTCACCGGGTTCATCTGTTTTGGTCATGACACCACAGCACGAGACTGTATATTCAATCAGAAGTGAGTGAAGCCCTCGGAAGACACGCAGACAGTGGGCATCTTATTCAGGACTTGGTCCCACGATACCGCATCACACACGTCGTGTGTGGGAATCTAACAAAAATCCACAACACTCTCTGACAGGCAGTGATTCAAAGCAATTAAGTTTAGATTGTTTATTTTGCAGGAAAAAAAAGTCATTAGAAGAAGAATTTTGTTTTGTTTTTTTTTGAACAAAGGCAAATTGTGTTGTATTTTATATCCTAGCAATGTACAATTGGAAAACAACAGTAAAATAATAAAATTTGTGATACACACAAAAATGAAATAGTCTCACAAAACAAGTACACAATCTCTATGCTGAAAACTACAAATAGCTGATTAAAAAATTAAAGTAGATCTAAATAAATAGAGAAACACACCATATTCGTGGATTAGAAGTGTGATATTATAAAGAAGTCAATTCTTCCAAAAGTTATACACACATTTAGTACATTAATAATTCCAATCAAAATCCAAGAGAACTTTTGGTAGCTATAGAAAAGCTGATTCTAAAATGCATAAGAATTTTGGTTTCTTGCTGAAGAGAATAATAGGTGTAAAAATTGTCTTCAGGGATTAGAAATGGACCTTTACGGCATATAATGTATGAAAATTTGGCATGTTAAAAACCTTGACTGGTTTGAAGAATGCTGATATCTATTATTAGTCCGCACAAGTGTACTACATCAGATATAATCAGAAGGTGCTGGAAATTTGGAAAACTATTAGCATTGCCAGATGCTATGTGACACCTTCTAGAAATGTATGACAGTAATGACAGTTGCCTTGCGAACATCTTGGATGACTCATCTTTCTGTCCACTCCCCCAGTTATTTGTTTTCACGGTGTTGGATGTGTTTCTTTTCTAGCTCTGCTTTTTCTGGAATCAGGATCAATAATAGTTGGAAGAGAAGGAATAGAGATGAGAAAAAACAAGTGTCTACTTTTGGTAATACAATGATAATATTGAGACTACTTAGTTACCCGAAAGCAGTGTACCCAATACAATGGTCACATATGCAAATAGTAGCCTAGCCTGTGTAGCGGTCCTCAGGAAAGCTGTTGCAAATCCCAGGATCTTGGGGAAAATTTTCATGACGACACTTAGCAACCACTTGTTGTAGCTTTCCAGAAAAGAGTAGTGGCAGAAGTTTACTCTAGTAAACACAGAATGCTGGTGCTGCAAAGGGTCTGACCAGTCACCTGTTTTATTCTCCTTATTTTGCATATGAGGAAATTGAAACCAGGGCAGGTGAAGTGATTTCCCCCAGATCAAATGTAGTCTAAGCACACACTCTGGGCCTGAACCCAGCTCTCCTGTTTTCTAGTCCAGCACCTTTCCAGTTTGCCAAACTTTACTTCTGCCAGGAAAAGTCCCATTGGGAAAGGCAACAAACAGTTGCTGTGAATATTAAAAGATGCCACATTATTTGGGAAGGTAAATAAGCGAAGTTAAAAGAAAATGTCTTTAGGTTTAGAAGCAGAACCAAAGAGGGGGCAAAGAGGAGAAAATTTGTTCTGATCTCTCTTTTCAGATCTCCTTTATTTATAATAAAATGGCCAGGGAATTTTTTAAAGCAGAGTTTAACCCCAATCCTAACCTAGTGCCACCCTTTATTTAAGAGCAATGTTCCAGTCCTTGCCGTGGCAAATGTCGATTTTAGTTTTAAACAATCCCCTACTCTCAGCTGTTGATTGCATCTTCCAACTCTTATTTTAGCCTATTGTATGTATTTTTGTAATATTGTTTAAACCATATTTGGAAAGTGACAGGAATAAATGAATGCATTGACTTAAAACTCCTATTTCTACTTATCTGGATTTCTTTAAGATCATTATTTTTATCCTCTTCTCTGAATCAGTTCACTAATTAGCATCATGAATGGCTTTGAAATATTCCCATGAAGTTTTGGCTTCATCAGGGTAGATGATAAAGCCCCTAAACCTGATAAAACTATCTTACCATTTTCCTAATTAAAAAAATGCTGTTTATGGGGAGGGGAAAGGTGGGTTCTGCTTTAGTTTATTTGATGGGAATGTAAAATATTTGTTCTAACTACTTCTGAAGGAAGGAGAGAGACCCGCTCCTGGCCTGTTGATATGCTTTTGAATTCATCAGTTGTATAATTCAAAGGAGCAGAAGCTTTGAGCAGGATTCTAAATGAAGACGGTGCCACGCAAGGCCTTCCTCTTCTCCCAGAAAGGACTCTAAAGCCTAAGATTTGAGCACACGGACTAAATGCCAGGGTCTTTGGGAAGAGCGCAAGCTTGAAGCTCGTGTTGACATGAATTTCAAGTCCAAGACTGGGAGAATCCCAATCTGTTGTGCTTTAGTATCTAGAGAGAATTTAATTGAAGAGGGAAAGGTGACAATTTAGGTTATTTTCCTGTGAGCTAACAGATCCTGTGTTCCAGTTCTGTTTCTGTGTAAACTCCAAAAAGTTAAGCTCTCGAGGACTGTGTTTTTTATCTGACAAATCAGTTAATAGTGCTATTCTACCTGCTTCAGGAGGAAAATGAGGTATTTGTAAAAACGCTTTGAAAGAAACGAAAAAACTTTGTGAAGTATTATTTATTTATTCATGCTTTTGGGATTATTCCTTTTGTCAAGGGGAGTCGACTCCTCTTCTCATGGGAACCATCCCTGATGGGTTTTCTTTCACCATCTCTTTCCTGTGTATCTCATTTATGATCCCCCTTTTTTTTTTTTCGAGCTGTGGGTTTTGCAGTATTGGCTAATTGGACATGGCTAATAAAACTGAAAGCAGATGTTCTGAGCTTACCCTTACATGAATTCTCAAACCATCCCAACATTTGGAGGGAAAAGAACATTGATGACTGTATTTTCAAACTGAACTTGCAGGAAAGCTTGAGTATTTCCCGTGAATTGTCACGCTTAATCAAATTAGACACAAGCTCTTAGCCGGTGGAATACAGGCTGGATTCCGGAGGTTTTTCACAAAGGAGGAAGTATTCTCTACTCTCCTGACATGTGTAGGAGTCCTTGATTAGCATTATTGTGAGTGGGAGGGGGGTTTAGGGGAACCTTGGTAAAAAGTAATGACCACTTTTCTTGGAGAGGAGTGGAAGATTAAGATCAAAGATAAGGGACAGAGGGAGAAGGGGGATCTTGAATGCCAAGTGGGAGACTTACTGGGCAGGAAATGTGCCGGGGAGGGGAAATTCCCCTTTCTACTCTTCTTATGTTCCTCTGGCTGGACTAACAAAACTGACACAAGACTAGATTAACAGGAGAAAAACTCAATTTAATATGTACGTTTTGGAGATCATAGAGAAATGATGCTCAGAGAGTGAACAAAGCAGGCAGTACTGATGTCTTTTACACAAAGGAATGCCAGGAGAAAGAAACTTAGATTTGAGGTACATAACGAGAGAGGAATGTGAACAGTTTAGAAGCTTGAGGTAGTAAATTAGTAAAACTAACAGGGTTTGTTTATACAGGCTTCTCTGCCCTGAATTCCCTTGCTCTGGTGATAAGGATGTCTCTCTCAGCCTTAAGGCACGGGGAGGGCATCCTTCACATGGGAATTTATTTCCTGCTTTTGGGGAGGCAAAGGACAGAGGGTCCTTTCTGCACCAGCTGTTTCCTAGTAACTTTAATTCAAAATAATCCATACACCACTGTGGGATATGCTGGGGTGGTCTGCCCCAGGCCCCAACAGGAGCATATACCAATGGAGGTGAGAATAAAGGAAGTGACTTTTGGCCTTAGTGTGTGGGAGAAGCCAGGAGGTATGCTTCCAAAGTTAAATATTTTAGGACTCTTGTTTTTTCTGTGTAGAATTTGACCCATGAAAGCCAAATGAGGTGATGTGAGGCCTCTCGTCCCTTCAAAGGAAATGTGGTGAACGAGCTGAGTTCCATATTTTACGCATCTGCAGTCTCTCCTCTTGCACCTGGAAGAGCATTAGAATTCCAAAGAGCAGGTTGAGTTTCTTTGGAAAGGCCGAGAGACACATAGGAAATTAAAATTCAAGTCAAAGGCTCAGATTATTTCAACTTCGAGTTCTTAAATATCTGGAGGCAAAATAAATTTGAGGGGTAAAGGAGGTTGGATTTACTTTGTTTTTCTAGTGATCACTGTAGCAGGTCACGTCCTGGGCTCTGGTGACATAGCGTCCTGGAAAGGCTTAGCCTGGAGGGAGCCTGCCTGTGAGTTTTATTATCCAAAACAGGAACTAAATTGAAGGGAAGGCTTCTGCTTTTCAGGAAAGACAATACACTTAAATTAACTTGTGCCCTCTCTCTTCATTTTTATCAGCTGTCGAGGAGGGCTCTCTTCAATAATCTGTAATCACCAATCTTTTTTCCCCCTGACTTTCAATCTAGTTGGGGTTTCCAATCATTCTTAGACAAGGCGTCTGTCAGCTGGCGCAGGATCTTCCCACATAAGCCCAGAGATTAAATTTACCGGGTTTTGGTTTGTCAATTTAAGTGGTGAGTAGTTTTGCCTCCTTTTATTTGCTCAGCAGTGTGAACTCCTGCAGATTGCAAATATATTTTGCCTTCAGGAAATCTGTGTGTTGTAGGGGAAAGAATGCTAAACTAGGAGTGAGGGGCCTGAATTTAGCCCAAAGCTCTTACTTACACTTAGGAGTTATTTAACCTCTTTGAGCTTTAGTTTCTCATCTCTAAAAAGGGAGTGATAATGAAAATAGATGATCCTAGCACCTTATGTGTATGAAATCTGCTTAATCTTCACAACTCTGTGAGGTGGGTACTCTTATTGTTACCTCTATGTCATGGATGAAGAAACTAAGGCAGAGATAGTTGTAACTTATCCCCAAGGTCACTCAGCTGGTATGTGGCTGAGCAGGGATTTGAATCCAGGCAGACCGACATTTAGTCAAGCTGAAGGAAATGTTAAGGCTGTCTTGGTCCCAAGATGGGGGCCAAATGACTGTGTGTAGACCAGTCACTGTAAGGCTATAATGAAGGAGTTCTTCTCCCATCTATGCAAAGAGTGGCATTTGTTGTCCTGGGAACCTTGTGTCTACTAATTCAGTTTCCTGTTGAGTTTGTAAAGATGATCCCTTCTTCCAACAAATTCTGCCCACTTATACTTGACTGAGAGCACCAGGAAGTTTTCTTATCAAATCTAACATTTAACACAGGGCAAGACACCAAAGTTACCTGGCCTGAATTCTCCTTAGTATGTCATCCTTAACATCTTTCCTTTGAAGTCTAACTCCATAATTTTTATGGGGTTTTACAGTGTATTATTTATATACACTAAACTGCTTATATTTAAAGTATGCAGTTTGATGGATTTTGCCATCTGTATACACCCATGAAGCTATCATTGTAATCAAGATAATGAAAATATCCACATCCCCAGGTAGTTGCTACATACCCTTTTAATCCCAATACCTATCCCCATCCCTGAGCAACTATGATCTGCTTTTTGTCTTTTTAGATTAGCTTGCGCACATTCTAGAGTATTTCATAAATGGAGTCATACTGTATGAATTCTTTTCTCTAACGTCTTCTACCCATACTCAGCATGATTATTTTCCGTTTCATTCATGTTGTTGTATGAAACAGTAGTTGTTTTTTATTGCTAAAAGTTTTCCATTGTATGGATATACCATAATTTGCTTATCCATTTACTTGTTGATGGACATAGGTATTGTTTACTGTTGGGGTTTTTTTCTATTACAAATAAAACATGAAAATTCATGAACACGTCTTTTTTTCCAATTGTATTGAGGTGTAGTTGACAAAATCGTACTATCTTTAAAGTGTACAATGTGATGATTGATATATGTGTACATTGTGAAAAGATTTTTACAATCAAGCTAATTAACACATCCATCACCTCACATAGTTGCCTTTTTTCCCTTGGTGAAAATGCTGAAGATCTACTTTCTTAGCAAATTTCAAGTATCCGATACAGTATTATTACTATAGTCACAATGCTATACATTAGATCCTCAGAAGTTATTTATCTTATAACTGAAAGTTTGTACCCTTTTACCAACCTGTCCTCATTTCTCTGACCCCCTTGCAACCATCATTATACTGTCTCTATGAGTTCGACTTTTCATTTTTAGATTCTACATGTAAAGATATCATGTAGTATTTGTCTTTGTCTGACTTATTTCACCTAGCATAATGCCCTCCAGGTTTATCCATGTCATCACACGTGGCAGATTTCTTTCTTTTTTAAGGCTGAATAATATTCCATTGCATACATATATGACGTTTCCTTTATCCATTCATCTCTTGATAAACATTTAGGTTGTTTCCTTATCTTGGCTATAGTGAATAATGCTGCAATTAACATGGGAGTACAGATACTTCTTTAGGATAGTGATTTCATTTACTTTGGATATATATGCAGAAGTGGGATTGCTGGATCATAGGGTAGTTATATTTTTAAATTTTGAGGAAACTCCATACTTTTTTCCATAATGGCTGTACCAATTTATATTCTCACTAACAGTGTACAAGAGTTGCCTTATCTCTATTACCTCCCCAGCATTTGTTATCTCTTGTCTTTTTGATAACAGTCATCCTAACTGGTGATATCTCATTGTGGTGTTGGTTTGCATTTCACTGATGATTAGTTATGTTGAACATCTTTTCATATACCTATTGGCCATCTGTATGTTTTCTCTGGAAAAATATCTAATTCATACATCACTTAATGGAAATATATTCTGAGAAATGCATCAGTTGATTTTGTCACTGTGTGAACATCAGAGAGCATACTTACACAACTCTAGATGACATAACCTAGTACCCACCTAGGTCATGTGGTACTAATCTTATGGGACCACTGTTATATATGCAGTCTGTCATTGACTGAAACATCATTGCATAGCACATGACTATAGGTTCTTTGCCCATTTTTTAATTTGATTATTTGTTCTTTTGCTATTGAGCTGTTTGAGTTCCCTATATATTTTGGATATTAACCTTTTATCAGATACATGCTTTGCAAATGTTTTCTCTCATTCTGTAATGTTGTGTTTTCATTTTGTTGATTATTTCTTTTGCTGTGTAGAAATTTTTTAGTTGGATGTAGTGCCACTTGTTTATTTTTGCTTTTATTGTCTTTGCTTTTGGTGACAAATCCAAAAAATTATTGCCAAGACTGATGCCAAGGAGCTTACACATATATTTTCTTCTAGGAGTTTTATGGTTTCAGGTCTTAAGTTTAATTCTTTAATCTGTTTTGAGTTGATTTTTGTGTATGGTGTGAGATAGGGGTCTGATTTCATTCTTGCACATGCAGTTGTCCAGTTTTCCAAGTACCATTTACTAAAGAGACCATCCTTTCCTCAGTGTATATTCTTGGCACCTTTGCTGTAAATCAATTGAGCATATACACATAGCTTTATTTCGGGGTTCTCTAATCTATTCCATTGATGTGTGTGTCTGCTTTTATGCCAATACCATATTGTTTGAATTACTATAGCTTCATAATGTAGTTTGACATCAGGAAGCATGACGCCTCCACCTTTGCTCTACTTGCTCAAGATTCCTTAAGCTCTGTGGGGTCTTTTGTAGTTCCACACAAATTTTAGGATTGTTTTTTCTATTTCCGTGCAAAATGCCTTCAAATTTTGGTAGGGATTGCATTGAATCTGTAGATTACTTTGGGTAGTATTACATTTTCACAATATTAATTATTCCAGTCCATGAACACAGACTATCTTTTCATTTATTTGTGTTTTCTTCAATTTCTTTCACCAAAGTCATAGGTTTCAGTGTACAGATCATTCACTTCTTTGGTTAAATTTATTCCTAACTACTTTTTTTGATGCGATTATAAATGATTTTCTTAATTTCTTTTTCAGTTAGTTCATTGTTAATGTATAGAAATGCAACTTACTTTTGCATGTTGATTTTCTATCAGTTAGCTTTACTGAATTTGTTTATTAGTTCTAACAGTATTTTAATGGAGAATTTAGGGTTTTCTATATATAAGATCACGTCATCTGCAAAGAGAACAATCTTATTTCTTCCTTTCTAACCTGGATGCCTTTTATTTCTTTTCCTTGCCTAATTGCTTTGGATAGGACGTCCAGTGCTATGTTGAAAAGAAGTGGCAAGAGTGGGCCCCCTGGTCTTTTTCTGATCTTGAAAGCTTTTCCCCATTGGGTATGATGTTAGCTGTGAACTTGTCGTATATGGCTTTTATTATGTTGAAGTATGTCCCTTCTAGAGGCAATTTTCTCAGAGTTTTTATCATGAAATAATGTCAAATTTTGTCAAATACTTTCTCAGCATCTATTGAGATAATCACACAATTTTTATCCTTCATTCTATTAACGTGGTCTATCACAATTATTGACTTGTATATGTTGAACCATCCTTGCTTACCAGAGATAAATGCCACTTGATCATGGTATATGATCTTTTTAATGTGCTGTTGAATAATATTTTAGTGAGGATTTTTGCTTTTATGTTTATCAGGGATATAGGCCTGCAATTTTCTTTTCCCGTAGTGTCCTTTTGTGGTGTTGGTATCAGGGTAATGCTGGCCTCCTAAAATGAGTTTGGGAGTATTTCCTCCTCTTTAATTTTTTGGAAGAGTCTGAGAAGGATTGAATTTAATTCTCATTTAAATATTTGGTAGAATTCACTGTGATACCATCTGATCCTGGGCTTTTCTTTCTTGGGAGGTTTTGAATTACTGATTCAATTTCCTTACTCATTATTGGTCTGTTCAGATTTTCTATTTCTTCATGATTCATTCTTGGTAGGTTGTACATTTCTAGGAATTTATCCATTTCTTCTAGGTTTTTAAATCGTCCCATTCTTTCAGTCTCTGAGCCAAGATAATTCATAGAAATAATATTCCCAGATGCAGATCATTTTATTTCTTTCATTATCCATTGGGTTTATGATAATTTCAAAGAGATTTTTCTCTACCTCAACCCAAGAAGTTGCCGATGTATGGTGCCATCACCTATGTTTTCTCTAATTTGTAGGCCATAGGTGATCTCAATGGTGTATAAATCAAGAAAACAGTGAAAAAAATTCTAAATCTCCTTTAGATCTTGGATTTACAACATAGGTAGTGGAAAGAGGGAAGCAAAAAAAGAAGACATGCTGTTTGAACAGGAAGAAAGTAATTTCTCAGAAATTCTGCTACTTTCTTCATGCCTTGCTCCCAAAAGGAATACTTTAATATTTAGAGGTGGAACAGAGGAGAAGGAGCCAGTCCAGGGACCTGAGAAGGGGTGGCCAGTGAGGTAGGACAAGAGCTAGGAGAGTATAGCCTCATGGATGCCCAGAGAAGGTTCATCGAGGGAAGTGTGAGAAATGGTCAAAGACTGCTGAGATCTGAGTGAATGAAGGACAGAAATGATCACTGGATTTGGCAACATGGAGGCACAACTGGTGATCTTGTGAAGTCTTAGGGGCATGGTAGAGGATGGAAGCGTGGAAGCATGATTGGAGGGGATTGAAGAGAGAACGAGGGAGAAGGAGGAAGAAGAGACCATGATGACAGGCAGCTCCTTGGAGATGATTCACTGCAAATTAGAGCAGAGAGCAGTGACAGTAGCCAGAAACAGTTGCCCTGCCCCCTACTTAGCATGCTCTGATAGAATCACACCAGCTACAGTCTCAAACTAGATTAGTGTCCCTTTCTCCCATGGCATGGAACAAATGAGGAAAGGAGGAGACAAGATTTGGCAGATTTTCCAATTCTACTGACTCCTGGAGATTATAGGAAACATGAAAGTGTGTAAATAAGTTCTCTGCCCAATGAAATCCAATATTTTTAACTCTCTTGCAGAGACCCGGCCCCTTTCTAATAGGTTGTCACAGCAGACAAGGAAAAACATGACAGAGGTTCTTATTCTAGTGCTTAGCTTTAGTAAATAATTAAAAACATTCTTTTTTTAAGAAAAGCTATCCTTTTTTTCTGAAATGAAACAACATCCACTGGAACAAACATCGTCACCCTTTAGGCTTGTGGGACAATTTGTCATTTTCATTATGTCAGAAGTTTGGTGCCAAACTGAAGAACTTCCTCTTGTAAGAAGAGAACATTTCATGGACAAAGAGCAAAAGTGTTTGCATTTTCTTCAGTGTCTGCCTTCAATGTCATTTTTTCCTTGTTTTTCTAATAGTGATAGTATTCTGGCCAAATTTATTTTTAGTCAGTTTTGGTGTCATCTAATGAAATATTGCTTGGGACCTTTTTGAGTATTTATCTTCTACCTTGAAGAGGAGAGGATTTTAAGAAGCCTTTTGATTTCTTTGAGAGTTGGACAATTGTGTGTGTGATACCAAATGGTCCAAGGAGGATGCTACAGAAAGGCAGGAGCAGAGGACACCCAGAGGGCTCCCAGTCAACCTTCAACCTGTAAGCAGGTAGTCTCTAAGTCACGGAAGAGAAAGTCATCCACCTTTTCTTTGAAGAAGAGAGCAATGTTATATTCTAATTGTAATTTTCAGTGTTACACAACATTATGGAAAAACATTCTTTCTTTTGGCTAAGTAAATATCTCTTTATGACTTTCAAATTTTATTTCAAGGAAAAATGGTGGGTAGAGTCTGCTCCTATATTTGCTTTTTGTAACTACGACATTGTTGACATGGCATTTATCTCGGGTTCTTTTGAAATCCCCACACCTTTTATTTCAAGCCTGATGCACTTTGTTTGTGAAGATTGTGGTTTCTCTCTTTAATTCTTCCCTATTTGTCTCCGCTGATAATCGTTTTGTTGATATCTGTTGCTTTAGTCAACATATCCTAGGTATTTTCTATTCTATTTTGTTTATTAAGATTATAAGAGGCAAATATTACCACTTAGAATTGACATATAAATTTACAAATTGATAATAAATTTGTGCTAAATCCAGTCTTTGAAACTTTAAAAATGTCTTTTGTAAACAAATATATAACCTCGATTGGCTGATCTAAAGAAATGGTAAATAAAATTGTACATAGAGACCAATTTACAAAGTTAAAAAGTTTTCTTTTCACTAAAAAAACATAATTTTTAAAAATCAGGAAATGTACTATCTCCAACTGTTCTAAATAATTCTTTCATTATTTATCTGTTACTAAAAAGTTTCTCTTTTTCTTGCTTAAATTTTGAAAAGTATCTCTCAGCCAGTGCAGTATCTTGTTGTAATGTTCTGCTCTTAAATACATTTTGTTATTGAGATATTTTTGAAAGCTGCTTTCTGTTGTTTTCTCTTGACTGACTTTTAAGTTGCTTTGTCTCACAGTGATTCTCAGTAATATGCTCCTTAAGAGAGAGATTTCTTCTTTGTAAAGAGCAAACCTTTAAAAAATACATCTGGAGATTTTCAAATATACATGGAATGTAAAGAATAGAACAATGAATCACCATTTACATATCATTCAGTTTCATCACACATCAAGATTTTGCCTCATTTGCAATATTTATCCACCCTTTGTTTTTCTTTGCTGAAGTATTTAAAAGCAAAGCTCACATATCATGTTGCTTCACTCCTGCATACATCAGTATCCTTCTCTAAAAAATATGGTCCACAATATAACCACAATCAGTCATGATGTCTTCATAATTCCTTGGTATCACATGATATCTATTCCACGATCAGAGTTCTCCAGTTGTCACTAAAGGTAATTTTATAGTCGATTTGGTTGAATCAGGACCCAAACAAGTTCCACATATTAATTTGTTTGTTCCTTTTCTTGGATCTCTTTTAATCTGGGGTAATCTTCTTCCCTCCTTTTTTACCTTCTGCAGGTGACTTGTTGCAGAAACTGAGTTCATTCTTTAGAATGTTTTCCCTTTGGATTTGCCTATTTGCTTCTTTGTGGTGATCTTTAACTTGCTATTCTATTCCTCTATTTCCAATAAATGGGAGACATCTACAGGCTTGATTCAATTCTGGCTCACCGATTTTGGCAAGAACATTTCATAGGCAGGACTATGCACTTCATATTGCATCCCATGGTGAAGCACACAGTGTCTGGTATTCTCATTTCCAAGGATGCTAAGATTGATCATTGGCTCAGGTGGTGACAATTGGTGTCATCATTGTAATGCTCCCCATCATCTTTTTATCTAATGCCTTTACCCATTGGTGACTGTTGCGTGAGATTGCAAAATAGTGATTTACTAGAACTATTTTTCCTTTTCTATCAATTATCTTGAATTCTTTGGTAAAGGATAACTTTTCTCTTGTTAAACAGACTACACGGTTACCCTAACGTGTATTTCTTCCAAAAAAGGTAGAATGAATGTTTAATTCTTTAATTGCCAACAATTGCTTCTTCAGGCCAAAGGCCAGTTTGTTGACATCAATTTCCCTGCAGAATGCACAGCTGACTGTCAGGCATCGTAACTGACCAGTCTCCCTGTGTCTGCCAGACCCAGCCAGTGAGCACTTGATTAGAACATCGCCATGGGGTTCCTGAGCCGGACAGATTGAGAACAGCCCTGTCTGAAAAGGATTCTGAAATTATAATCCAGGTCAGATTGGAGAGGCAGAAGAGTTTGCAGATTGCTCAGCCACTGATTTAAGGTTTGTTTTCAAGGTTTCTGTTGGCCATGCTATGTGAGGTGTTAAAGTCTGTCCTTTCCCTTCATAGCACTTCCATACCTTGAAACCATAGATTTATGTATCACTTGATGTTCTTCCCCACTAGACTGTGACGTCAGAAGACAGACTGGGTCTGTTTGGCTTCCCAGTTTAAGTAGTCAGAACTTTTCTGGTTTTAAGAGACAGAAACTGAACTCAAACTATATGTAACACAAGGAGAAATTGTTTGAAAGGCTATGGGGGCAGCTCGCAGGACTGAAAGAAAGTTACAGAACATTCAGCTGCTCTAGGGATTTCAAGGACTTCAGTTGCACTTGCATGTCTTCAACACTCTGTCTCTCTTTTCTTCTTACCTCTGATTGACAGCTTTGTTCTCTCAAACACTTCGATGTAGTGGTGGCCATGGCAACTAGCTGAACAAGGAACTGTGTCCTTTTAACATCAAGACTCTGATTGGTCCATCCTGAGACATGTGTGCATCTCTAGACTAATTACTGTCTCCAGGGGAAGGTGAGTGCTCTGGCTAGCCTGCTTTGGGTCAACTGTCCATCTCTGTGTATATGAAGGCAGAGAACAGTGATGGGTCCACCAATCTAGATGATTAGAAGAGGAGTGAAGCATCCTCGAAAAAGAGAAAGGCACAAGGCAAAAAGGGCACTTACCAGAACTTGAGCTCACAAGCCAATGAAGCAAGATCCCTGTACGGGCCACCAGAAATGATGTGGGGTCGGTGAACCGAGGAGTTGAAAGAAAGATTTCTTGGACTCTCAAGGTCTGGCAGTAGTGCTCTTTTATTTAGAGAATAGCATGGAATAGCACGGGGACAGGACCCATGGGCAGTCAGAGCTGCTGCGTGAGGACAGGACCCACGGGCAGGAGGAGGTGCTGCTGCCCTCACTGCTGCTGCAAACACTGGTGGAGAGTAAGGCTAAATTTAAGGCATAGGTATGTGAGTTATCTGTTTACAAGACAAAGGAAAGAATATGTAAACAGAGTTGTCAAAATGGTATTAGTGCCGGTAAGGTCTGGTTATTGGGTGGTCTTATAACTTTTAGATAAGAATCAAACCGGATTAAGTAAAAGGCAGAAGCCACCACTTAAATATTATCTTCAGCTAAAGACAAAGGAGGATGTTGGGGGTGGGGGTGGGGGGTCAGTTACATGAGTTTGCCAGACAGTAAACAACTTAAGTCCTTGCCTTCCCCATTAAGAGTTTCCAGAGATAAGGCCATCCCGCCTTCCTTCTGGAGCAGAGAGGGAGACACCCCCCACAGATGGAGACTTCCTTCACAAATGCAAACGTCTCTCATCAAAGGGCAAGTAAATTCCACTCCTCTGAGCCTCCCTCTCATCTGCAGTTTTTTAAAATTAACCAGCCTAAATCCTCATCAGCCATGGCAACTAGCTGAACAAGGAATTGTGTCCTTTTAACATCAAAACTCTGATTGGTCCATCCTGAGACATGTGTGCATCTCTAGACTAATTACTGTCTCCAGGGGAAGGTGAGTGCTCTGGCTAGCCTGCTTTGGGTCAACTGTCCATCTCTGTGTATATGAAGGCAGAGAACAGTGATGGGTCCACTAATCTAGATGATTAGAAGAGGAGTGAAGCAGTTCCCCAGCGAAACAGGAAGTGCTGTTATCCAAAGAAGGGAAGACGTTTCCTGCATAGGCAAAATAATAGATGTCTACTCTACATTTTTATCTCCAGCCTCCAAAAAAGTATTTGCATACAGCAGATGCTTAACAGAATTTTGTAGAATTTTGTAGAATTAATGGAATCAAGAAAGACTGATAGCTTTCATGTAATGCATTAGGTTTGCAGAAAGAAACTATTTTGACACAACCTACTCCATAAAGTCATGCTGACTTTTATTTGCTACCTGGGTTCTCTGGTCCTCAAAACATTTTACTTATAATTGCTGTGTTTTTATTTTTCTTTAAAAAATACTCTGCTCTAGCCTTCACAAATTCTCAAAGGTAATTTAAATTCTCAAAGTTAGGCCTTTATAATGACATAAACAATTTCTCTAGTACTAAAATCTACAAATCTCAACATAGCTGAACATGTATTCACGTGCTGGATCCTTTCCTATTGGTTATGGTGCCTGGCCACTTTTCTGTTATTCAACATGAGAGACAATATACACGAAGACTAAGCCAAACAAAACATTTTTCTTTGAAACTTTGTTCATCAAGTGATTTTTTTATTCCAATAAATAAAAAGATTTTTTTTTCTGTGACAGTAAGAGACCACAAAGTTTTTATCATCATTTTCTAATCTTGTATATAACTCCACATAGACTGATAATTATAACTCCCTGCTACCTGATGCTGCAGACTTAACCTAAATTGTCTGATGAGAAATTATGACCGTAAATTCATTCTTCGTATGTGGATTCATTCAGATAACTTAAAACCATGGGTTTCTTTAGGAAGAAACAGCGCTTTTCATCAGTAGCAGAAATGTATAATGTTTTTCTTCAATTTCCCAAGATAATGAAATCTTTATGCAACTGGATAAAATATTTTTTTTCCTATTAGTAAGTGTTTCACATAAAGTTGGGGGCCTGTTTGCCTTGAATAATTGTGATTTGGTTTTTAAATTTTACTTGGACTCTTCATCATCACCATAAAAATACATACATATATAAATTTGGAATTACTTAAAAAAATTATGTAAATCCTCAAATCTCTTTAACATTTCATTCCCTTAACTATTTTTGATGTGCATTGTCAAAGGGAACTTCACATTTAAAAAGTAATGAAGTGTTGAATTTATTGTCCCCTCTTCCCATCACGGTAAATGTTCATGAAGTTGATAATGAAATCTGGAGCAACATCACGTTGTTTTGATGGCTTTAGATGCAGGAGAATTTGGAAGCCAATATGCAGTTCATTTAACTTGTGCCCAAGCCATCTGCTTATCTGCATCACTCAGCCAGCCAGCTTTCTTCTTTTCTCTTAGAGTCTACAGAGATGATTAACCTGGATGAAGATTCCTGGCAGCCTCAATTCACTTCCTGAATCTTCCACACCATCCAGAATTCCCTGGTGGAGCCTGGCAGGATATTTGGAAAGGCAAAGAGGCTCTTTTGGCCTGCGAAGGAGTAGGTTTAAATGTCAGCTGCTGAACCATCACTGGGGAGAATGACTTCAGGGTTCAAGTCTTGTTAGAAATAAATTTCAAGTTACCACTAACTATAATATAGAACCACCAAGAAGGGAAATATTCTGGTCTTGACCATCTCTTTTCTTTATTATGTAGCAATAGGAATAGAGTATTCAGCTAAAGATTAATGTGCCAACAAATTATTTGTTTATCAAAGGTGCTTGGAGGATAAGACGGGTGATTTTTTTTTCTTTCCTTCCTGACCTACATCAGAGACAACCTGGCACCAGAAGTCTTATTCCATTGGACGGTGGGGACTATGCTCTTTAATATACCCTGGGATAGTATTGTATTAAGATCCATTATACAGAGTCAGCCAGGGCAGCAGTGGTAATTTGGCCTGAGTGACATCGAATCTTCTCTGAGTGAACCACAGAGTGTCTGGCCTTCAATTTGTACCATGAATATGAGTCAGAGACCTGCCCTGCCATTCTCCCTCATGAATGTGGTTTTAGTCATCATGTCCATTTGACCTTTGGACTGTGCAACTGCCAGGAACTGTTGAGTTGTCCAAGTCAGAAGCAAGAAGGAGTGTGAAAACTGATTATAGAATGCAGGCCTGTAAATCAGAGAAAAAAGTCCTTATTGCCAACAGTCCTTAGGCAGTGGAAACTTCTCTTGCCTTGTTGTCGTGCTGGTGCTGAGCACTCTACCACAGTGCACACCAATTCATCGCTGAGACATCAATCAGAATAATTCACGGCAGTCATGTGTGGCCTTGTGTACAGTCCGACAGCATTTTTACATTGGTCAACTGAGTTTCTTCTTTAATGGCAACTGTGGAGAAAATATTTTTCTGATGAAGTTTCCCAATATAAGTATGAAAGAAAGGAGACAAAAGGAAAATAAAAAAGGAAGGTCTAAGATTACTGTGCATCAAGACAAGGGGGTGGTTTCATGATAAAAGTGCAAACAGTTAAGATGAAGGCATCTCGTGACATGATTAGGCCCTCCCTCAGGCTAAATTATATAGAGTTCACTGTCATTCCTAGACACTCCTGCCCTGGGCCAACCATTCTCAAAATTGTGAAGTCAGTTTTGCACGTTTCAGGTGCCTCCTAACTTCTCGTTTTTAGCACCATGTCTGTCTTCGTGTCCCCTCTCATAGGCACTCGGAGACCTCCCACCCCAGTGCCCTTCAGAACGTTACTTGCTGGAGCTGCTCCTCTCCCTGCAGTCTGACCCTCCTTCACATCTATGCTTTGTTCTAAATGTGCTACTGCAACTGTAAGACCACCTAATAACTGCTGGAAGTTCAGGGAGAAAACTTGATTGATTTATTTGCCTTTTTACAGAGGACCCCAGGGTGTCAATGTTATTGTCACTATGAAAGGGCACATAAATGGTGAGGTAACACAATTTTCCCTCCTCCTCAGTCCAAGATATTTAGCCCCAAATTTTGATGTCAGTTAACTATACTCCCAGCTCCTCAACGTGAGGTCCACTGACTAGTGGCATTGACATCATCTGGGAGCTTATTAGAAGTAAAGAACCTCAGACCCTGCCCCAGACCTACTGAATCTGATTCTGCTTTTTAACAAGAGCTCCAAGTAATGGTTCTTCATATTAATGTTCAAGAAAAATTGATCAATTTCATACCAAATTTCAGTAAAAATAAATGCTGTGTTGTGTCAGGCTTTTGGTGAAAATAGAAAATAAAGATCCTGACATAGGAAGGGTATGAAAAGCTTCATGTGGAGGAGTAGCTTTTAATACATAATATGGATAGGAATCATCTGGAAGTCTTATTAAAACACGGACTTCTGGGCCCCACTCTCAGAATTTCTGATTTATATCTAGGGGGAAGCCTGAGAATTTGCATTTCTAACAAATTCCCAGGGAATGCTGATTCTGCTGGTCCAGGGACCACACTTTGAGAACCAGTGACTTATAGTGATGTGCATAATGGAAACCATCTAGGTTGGTTGAGGCCCTGTACAGGAACTCTGTTAGCCCCTTGCATATACATCAAGAACATTCCACTTAGAAGACTTAGAAGAGGGTTCCAGGGCAATCTTTATCACTGTCTGGGTTACCTTTCACAGGTCACGTTGCCTCTCTGGACTTCATCTTCTGCACCTGACAAAACAAAGAATGGCCTAGATTCTCTATACTATAGCTGCCATTTCTCGAATGCTATGCTATATCATTTTTTCATGACTTCTTGAGACCTAACTCAAAGAAGCAGTTCTAACTGGAGGGTCTCAGACCCAGGAGATGGAAAGGAGCATGAGCCATGATAAGAGTTCGTTGGCAATTATTTGAGGCACTTGAAGAGTGATTTGTTTCTTTCAACATTGTGCCTGTAGGTGGACCTAGGCACACTTTTCCTAACAATTGATAACCCCTGAAATTATTACTTTACTGGAGATTTGGAAAAATTCAAAGTCTAACTTTTCAGGAGTGTGAAATATCTTGGAACCAAAGGATAGAGCAGTGCCAATATATTTGGAACCCAACCCTGTAATTTCAATCTTTTGGATTTCTACCAAATGGGAAAAATACATTTCTTAGTGCATACACAGCTCTAATTAACAAATTACTGCACTGTTTTCATAGATTAGGTGTTAATGTTTAGGAATGAGTATGCTCAGGAATTTGGTTTTTCTGTAGCTGTGTTTGGCAGTGTTAAAAGCTGAATCTGTGTTCTAATGAAATTTTACTTCTGTTGTGTGAGTAAATGGACCAGGTATCAGGAGTCATGGTAGAATCTGATCGTTGGTGTCAAGGCTTATACATGTTTAAGTACCTTCACTATGTCAACCTGAAATGTTACCAGTTCTCTCGTTAAGGAGATACACCTTTAGAGAAAGGAGACCTGAGGGTCAGGTTAAACCTTCTGGAGTCAGAGTTGAGGATGGAGGTGGGCAGTGTTATGTCAGAATATGCTGAGAAGTGAGCAGAGAGCTGTGGATATGTCATGATGAAAATCGGCTTACCAGAGACGATACTTTAAGCACAAGAAACAACAATGAGAAACAAAGGAACAAAATGTGTTTTGTTCTGTGGATGTTGAATAGTTTGCAGGGATGTAACGTTGCTTGGGTTTCTGATAACTGCCTCCAAGTACGTGTGCCTTGATCTGTCTTCCCTTTCTCCTTCCTTTTAGTGTAGTTTCATATGTGAAAGAATTTCTCTGGAGGTGGTTTTAAAAAAACCAAAATATCCTAGAATATGGGAAAATTCTTCAAGTTTTCCAGGTTTATTTTGTATTTTAAAACATAAATTAAAAAGCAGCAAGGCCCTGATCTAACCTAGAGATGGGACATGAGGGTTGGCGGTTGCCACCTTCTGAAGTGTGTAGGAAAGCAGGAACAGGTAGTCAAAGAGAATCAGTCACTGAGATGATCCTACACGGCTCCAGGGAGCTAGCGCTTTTCCCTTCTTTCTAGGCCCTCCTGCCAAAACCCTGCTGCTTGACTTCTCAACTAAAAATAACAATCCTCTGTCCTACTTTTTCGTTATTAATATTTTTTAATTTTAAGGACTTTTCTCATCTCATCACATCTTCTAAAAGCTTTATTTACTCTGTTTTTAGCTACTGTGTATGTAAATGAATTATTGTGAAAACTGCTTTATCTAATACCTGACAAGCCTGTGGAAATCAGCATTTTGAATGTTCACTTTAAATAATGCCTTGGTTTATTAACACAAATTCTTATGGAAAAAAGGATTTAGACTATGGTAGAGGTGGTGGTATAAAGTTTAGAGGAAGCAGGATGTTTTATTCTGTCACAAAAATTCTACAGGTAATGTTAGCGTCATTGGGTTTTTTTGTTAGTTTGTTTAATGTTGAGAAATAACAAGATGACAGCCTGTGCAATATAAATTGACTTTTAGCTATCTATCTGTATTTTTACTAATCAGACAAGCATGCCAAATATATAAAGATTTTATAAAAGTAATATATGTACATTTTTGAAAATTTGGAATGTGCAGAATCTATACAAAAGGTAGAAAAAGAATTAATCATGACCCTACAACTCACAGGGCACCACTGTTAACATTCTGGCCTGTTTACTACAAGTCTTTTTTGCTTTTCTTACATTTTTGTGGCTCACGCTGTAAAAATCTACTTTACATATTAAAAGCTTTGCAACAAGAACTGATCCAGTAGCTTTGTGGTTAGGTATGTTCTCTAGGAGTCAGAGGTGGTAATTTATTATCTATAGTCTCTTATCAGATGAATTATCGCAGTACACATTTTTGTTTTCGAAACATTAATTTGTTCAATGTGAAGTATTTAAAATACATTGCAAACCTTTATAACTCTCTCTTGGCATTTTTTCATGCATTTATTTAGTTACTTCAGTGAGGGTGTAATGATATGTCAACAGTCCTGCCCCTGTTGACGTCGAAAAGCATCAGATAGAGCCAATGATTTATTCAAAGGAAAGGCAAGGAGGTGGCAGGTTTTAGAGCAGAGGCTTATATGCTTTGTTCTACAAACAAGCAAACTGTGCTCATTGGAGATCAGATTTGAGTTGTTGAAACCAATGACTTTTCTCAGCCCCCATTTTTATCATTCCCATGGGTAACCCCCTCCTCCTTCCTGAAGCTCCTGAAGTCCCTCTCTTGGCGTCCAGGACACTATCCTGGACCTCCTTCTCCCTCTCCATCCACGTTTCTCTGTCTTTTCCTCCACTTTGCACTTATTGATGGCTGCTTACCAGGCTCAGTTTTTAGCTTTCTGCTTCCTGCATTCTTAACCTGGAAGATACCGTCCATTCTCTTGGCTTCAACCATCACCTCTATGTGCTGAGTTCTAAATATATGTATCCAGCCAAGACCCACTTATGCATCTTTGCCACAAACATTTACCAGGCTCCCATCTGTGTGAGGCTCTAGACCAGACACTAGGTGGTCTAAGTCCCTTCTCTCATGGAGATTATGTTCTAGAAGGAGTAGACAGACAATAGCCAAGTGAACAAATAATTCTATACTTTAGGATGGTGACAAGTGTCTGTGAAGACTAATAAAGCAGAGTGATCTGAGGAAGAGTGATGGGGGTAGAAAATAATATTTGGATAAGGTAGTCATGAAAATCTCTCTAAAAAGGTGACATTTGAGCTGAGATCTATAACAAGAAGAGACTGACCATGTGAAAATCTTGGAGCCACACATTCAGACAAATGAAAACAGAGCAAGCACAGAGTTCCTCAATGAAAAAGGCCTTCACGTGTTCAAAGAACCAAAAGGAGATCAGTTACAGCATTAAAAGCAAAAAAATTAATTCCAATTATAGTAATTCCTATGGCAGAGAAGTCTGGAATACTGTGAGAACATCCAACAGGGGAACCTCATATTAATAATATGTTGTAAAACTTTTTCAATATTTCTATATATTATTTTACAGCACTATTTTTAATGTTTACAACTGTGTTCTATTCTATTTTATGATTATGCCATAATGTGTTTAACTGGTATTTTTAAAAACTGAATTACACAAAATTACTTTTTTTAATTACAGGAATTCCCAGTGTCTCAGAAAATGATAACCAGCAGGAGAGCGTATATAAGAAAATAGCATAAAGATGCTGGCAGCAAACTAAGGTGGGTAGGAAATCACCAGCAAGGGGAACTCTGCTCCTCTTCTAGAAGTTCTGTAATTGTCTCAGCGGTGTTACTCCTATTGCTCCAACCATACTGTAAGTTTATTTTTTTAAATAAACTTTTTATTTTGGAATAACTTTAGGTTTACAGAATAGTTGCGAAGATAGGAACTCTCTGTACTATCTACCCCTCACCCAGATTCCCCTATTAATATCTTACATAACCACGGTATAGTTGTCAAAACTCAAACTAAAATTTCTACCTTACTATTAACTAAACTCCACACTTCATTAGGATTTCACTAGTGTTTCCACTAATATCCTTTTTCTAGTCTAGGACCCAGTCCAGGAGACCACATTGTATTGAGTCATTTCCTTAATCTCTTTCCTTGTTTTTCATGATATTGACAATTTGGGGAAGTACTGGTCAGACATTTTGTAGAATGTTTCTCAATCTGGGTTTGTCTGACTTTTTCTTTTCATGAATAGACTGGGATTATAGGTTTGGGGAAAAACACGACAGAAGAGAAGGGCTGTTCTTCTCACATTACATTGGGAATACATGGTATCAACATGCCTTACCTCTGGCAATATTCACCTCAATAGCTGGCCAAGTTGAGGTTTACTGGGTTCCCCAGTATGACGTTACCTTTCCTCCCTGTTGCCATTCTCTATTTGTCAGGAAGTCCCTAAGTCCAACACACACTCGACAAGGAGGGGGTAAGTGTCGGGTAGGATAGAGAGATCCATCTCCTGAAGGGGATTATCTGCATAAATTATTTGGAATTCCTCTGTAAGGAAGATTTGTCTCTTTTCTCCTCTTTATTTGCTCAATCATATACTTATATCAGTGGAGACATGCATTTTTTTTAATACTTTTGCTTATAGTTTATTACTTCATTATTAATTTTATGAGTCAAAATGTCCTGGCTTTGGCCATTGGGAGCTTTTTCAAATTGCTGCCTGAGTCCCTTTGACAGTCCCTCATCCTTTTGTTTTTTGAGTACTTCCTTACTTTCTGCTCCACATTCATGTTATATTTTCCCTGCCTCAGACCTAAAATCAGTCATTTCTCCAAGGAGCCATAGTTTCTTTTACAGGAAAATCATATTTAGAAGCCAAGATATGGGCAACCAACAATCTTTTGACAATTTTCAATCTCAGTTATGAGATTGTTGCTCTAAATATCCCTTGAGCTAACTTTTTGCACATATCCATGATTATTCCCTATGATAAGTGCCTAGAGGTTGAATTGCTGGGTTAAAGGGAATGTAACGTTTTAAGCCTTTAATACATTGCCAAGTTGTCTTCTAGAAAGATTATATATTTTTATATAGCTCTGAGTGGTACGGAAATTTGCAGTTTTGAGTTTTGAACACCCAGTAAACTTCATTTCCCTACCAAATGTGTATCTTAACTCATCTTCACTGCCAACATGCTAGTCTAAGCCAAATTCGCTCTTGCCTGGATTACTGCAACGGCCTTGTAACTAGTCTCCTCCTCCACTCCCACCATCTCCATCCTTTAGAGAAAAGTCAGAACAATGTTTTGAAAATACAGATAAATGAGAAATGCTGTGCTCCTGAATTAAAACCTTCCAAGAGTGCTCAATGCACAAACAATAAAATATAAAATCATTAATATGGATGTAAGGCCATGGGCTTGTCTGGGTCCTGTTTACCTCTCTGGTCTCCTCTTGTGCCTTCGTTCCCCTCAGAAAGTATATCAGGGAAGCGTTGCCCTTCTTTATGTTTGTCTAATATGCCAACCCTTTTCTTGCTTCGTGGCTTTTATGTGAATTCTCCCCACTGCCTAGAATATCTCTCCACCCCCCAAAAAAGTAAATTTCTAGTAATTCTTCAGGTTTCAATTTAGTATCAATTCCTTGGTCTCTGATATAATTCTACCTGAAAATCCTCTCATAGTTTCCTATACATTATTTAAAAGCACTTCTCACAGGTTCTAGTTATATAATTATTTAATATCTACTTCTCCAGTAGATTTTAAACCCATGAAAGCAGGGATGGTGTCCAGTTTGATGATCACCTAGCAGAGCTCCTGGCACATAGTAGGAACTCAAGTAGTTATTTGTTAAATGAATGTGTAACTCCTATCTTGAATTCACCCAGTAGAACATATTTCAGGAGAAAATCTGCATTAAATGAAGTGCTATAAAACCTTAATTCTTTATATTTAAAAGAGTCTTGATTGATGTATTTGAGAAGAGAAATGGATCTATCCAGTCTCCATTATAATATGATTTAAGGGAAAAACTTATCTTTGCAAGGAAGGGTTAGAACAGTTATACCACCTCTGGTTTACATTGCCAGCCTAGCCTTCAGAAAGATACCAGTTTAATGGCCAGTCTTTGAGAGTATGCATTTCCCAGTTTTCCTGCGGCAGATTGTATTTTCGAAGGATGGCTGCAACAAAATCTCCTCCTTCACATGGTCTTTATATAATATGATTTTGACACTCCTCCCATTGAGAGACAGGGTCTGTTCCCTCCCCTTGAATCTGGGCAGGTTTGTGACGTCAGTGGATTTGACACTGTGTGACTCTCGAGGCTGGGTCATAATTCCACCTGCTTCCCTTGGGACCCTTGTCTCTGGAGGCCTGGGGCACTCACTGTGTAAGAAGAGGGAGGCCTCCCAGCCAGGCCACAGGGTGAGGACACAGGTGAGTGTTCTGGCTCACAGCCTCAGGTGAGTTCCTAACTGACAACATCAACCACCAGCCATGTGACTGAAAATCCCTCCAAGTGACTCCTGCCCCCAGCTGTCCAGTCACCTCCAGCTTCTGAGTCTTACCTGCTGGGGCCCCAGGTATCATGGAGCAGAAAAAAGCTGCTCCACTGTGTCTTTTCTGAATTCCCGACTCACAGAATCTGTGAACAGAATTAAATGGTTGTAAGTCACCGAATTTCGGGGGAATTTATTATACAGCGGTAGGAACTGAAAGAAATTTCAAAATTATGATTTTTCAATTTTTCTTATTGCTCAGTCTGAGAATAAAGAACTATCATTTAAATTTGTATTCCTTTGATCACTAGTAAGATGGAATACTTCTTTACATAAATGCTTCTATATGTAGGAATACTTCTATATATAGATATTTATATAATACTATTTGTATAAATATTTTAGATAAATACTTTTATATATAAATATTATATAACCAGTTATATCTTTCTGCATCATTATGATTCTTTCCCTCTTATTCATAGATTCTTCTTTTGGTTTTGTAAGAATTCTTTGTGCACGAAAGCTATTAAACTTCTTTTCCATTACGTGTTCCAAATATTTTGAGGTTATCTTGTTGTTGTTTATAGTGTTACTTTCTTGTGTTTATTCTTTAAGTCAGGCTTGAGTATTTCCTGGTTGTTCTTCTAGTCAACTCATGACCTTTGAGCCATTCTCTCTCTCATCCCAAGCCAATTACATCTACTGTCCGCTTCGTGTTGAAGAGCACAGTGTTCCTCCACTAAGAAAATGATACCCCTACCACTTCTGATTTTCCTTAAAATTTCACCATATTTTGGTTAAATGTATTTTTAAAAGATATATTTTAGTAAATTTTATATTTGTTTGTAGTATTGAGCCTCTTAACAGAAAAGTGATTTAGTATAATCTTAAAAGTCATGATATAGAGAAAAAAGACTCAATTGCAAATTGATGTAAGCCACAGACTAATGAGGGATGTGGGAATGAAGAACTTTATAGATCAAGGTAAAAAGAATTTAAAAGAAATTTAGAAATAAGCTATAAGGAAATTATTAGTGAGAAAATAATAATTATGAAAATATGTGCTAGCAAAAATCCAGGTGTCGCTGATCTATTGCTTATAAATGATGAAATGGGGAAAAAAATCCAGCTCAACGTGGATAGAATAAACACAGTAAAAATCTGGAAAACAAGGAAGGCCAAATGTAAAAGGCTATCACTATCAATAGCTAACATTTCAAGAAAGTCACTAGATAATTGAAGTAAGCCATGGGCAGATATAAAAAGTACCCACTTTTGATGCCAAGCTTTCTATAGGCCTGAATTGTAGAGGTAAAGCCATGGATGAATCCCAGAGGTGTATCCAGTGAAAGATATTTAACTGGAAGCATAATGATTAGGATAGGTACAAAGACATGTGTGGTTCAATTCCGCTTCTGAAAAGTGATAGTATATTCTAAAGTGAATGTTGGTAGTTGAAGATTAGCAGAAAGCCATCTTAAATACCCTATGAGTTTGTGTTTCTTTAAATCATGATCAAGCAAATCTTTTCAAGAATGATATCTTCTGAGTCTTGGCGGCTTTACTTTCAGTTATATAGAAAAGCAGATATAATTGAGAAGAAATACAGCATATTTTCTGCCTTCAGATAATGTTACAGGAAACGTAGGTGATTAGACCTTCAGGTTGTAACAGCTAAGGTTCCACCCATTTACTGCTGTCGGTTTATCTTAACTGCAATCCAAATTCTTGGAGGAACTAGCTATGTCAGCAAATGCACAAAGAGATAGCATTATCACACTCTGAGACAACCAGTAGCATCAACAGCTACTCAGGAGAAATCCATCCAAAGGGAAAAGGTGATGCATCAGCGTATCATATTTTACTTGCATAATTAGAAAGATATGTGACTAACAGTGTTTGAGTAATTTTAAAATCCCTTTACACATAATGCAACATTTGTTGATTTAAGGGTGTTTTTTGAAAACGCTCAAATAGGATAATTTCTGTTACATTTAAGGACTTTAAACATGTAAGATTCTTAGGAACAATGGCCAGAGAATTCTTAATGCTTCCCATTTTAAGAAAGGCGCTTCATCTATCAGGCATGATTACTTTTATGGGGGGTGGGGAGTGAGGAAGATTCGTCCTGAGCTAACATCTGTTGCCAATCTTCCTCTTTTTACTTGAAGAAGGTTGTTGCTGAGCTAACATCTGTACCAATCTTCCTCTATTTTATGTGGGATGCTGCCACAGTGTGGCTTGACAAGCTGTGCTAGGTCCATGCCCAGGATCCGAACTTGCAAACCCTGGACCACTGAATCAGAGCATGCAAACTTAACCACTACCCACTGGGATGGCCCCCATTACTCCTTTTTAACAAAAATGTTTTCCCAGCACCGTTGCCGGATCCTAGTGGGTGTGAAGCGGTATCTTGTGTGTTGCTTTGCATTTCCCTGATGGCTTATGATGTTCACCATCTTTTCATATGCTTATTGGCCACTTGTGTATCTTTCTTGGACAAATGTCTATTCAGATTATCTCACCATTTAAAAAATTGGGGTTCTCTTTTTATTCGTGAGTTGTGAGCATCTTTATGTATCCTAGATGCAAAAAGATGTATCAGAGAAATGATTTGCAAATATTTCTCCTGTTCTGTGGCTTGTCTTTGCATTTTCTTGATAGTATCCTTCCAAGCACAAAAATTTTGAGTATCAATGAAGCCCAGTTTATGGTTTTTTGTTATTGTTGCTAATGTTTTTGGTTTCATATCTAAGAAGGCTTTGACTAACACAAGATCATTAAAATTTAGTCCTATGTTTTCTTTATAACCTAGTAGCAAAGTTGTTGGAGAATAGCTAACCCTCATCCACTTCAAGCTTTTGGGAGACTACCATTATCTGCCAAAAATAATCTAAAATTTGTGCTTGATCAAATTGCCTAAGGTCATTTTGGAACGCCCTTTTCAGCCATGGGAAGGAGGTTAATGAATAGAGTAAATTGAAACTAAAAATCCAGATGAAATCAGCAACACAGTTTCAGAAGGAAATGAAAGCTCAGAGCTTCCAGCTCACTCAGGTTGCCATCAAGTTACTAAGTAATATCCACAGTAATTACATGGACCATGTTGCTATATTCCCTGCACAAACTCTGACAGTCACTTTCAGCATATCCAGGTGAACAAAAACTGACAAAAACGAAAATGGCGATGGCTACCTAGGGCTTAACTTCAAAAGGTCCCAGGTAACCCAGCCCTTTGGTTAATCAAAAGTACCATGGCTTTAACAACTCACAATAGGGGTTTTCAACTGAGTTCAATAAGTCAAAACCTTTTCTGTTCCATGTGAGTGTAACAGGCTTATGAAGTGAAGTAACTCCCTGTGTAACTGATTGAAATCAGTGCACTCCTGCAGTGACATTCTGATTTCCTTGATCTTAATCTTTCCCCAGGTATCGTACATGGGAAGGTTGTTGTGAATATTAACAATGATTAAATATGTTAAGCCTGCTGGCCACCATAGAGTGAACACAGGAGAGACCACACAAGTAACCTCAATGAACAGGAAGCCTAGAGAAGTCTCTTCCCACAGCCTGCCCTCGCTGCTACATGGAGAGCAAACTGCAGGGTTTCCCAACAAGTTAGACTGAAGTCAAAGTCACTCCTTCATTTGCTACAGTAGAGACCATTTACATGGATCTTCCAACTCTACAAATGAAGAGATTAAGAATCCAGGGAGTGGGGAAGGGCAACACGGGCATAGAACAATACACTAACATTATTGCCTTGTAGCTGATTGCTTACCTTTTAAAAGCCAGCTGTTTTCATGATTCCCAGGCATCAATTTGGTTAGGATATCCTAAGCAGGTAGATTGAAATGGAAATAGATTGAAATAGAGATAGGCTGCCTATCAATACATGATTTAAAATGTCAAAAAAGTGGAGCATGATACACTGGAAATTCTAACAAGGGCAATTAAGCAAGAAAAGGATGTCCCAATTTACATCTTTTTATATTGTGTATCCATTAACAAATTATTGTAGCTGTAGTTATTTTTAATACTCTTGTCCTTTAATCTTTATACTAGAGTTAAGTGGTGACCGTGACCATATCACATGACCATATTACAGTATTAGAATATTCTGAATTTGACTATACTTACCTTTACCAGTGTGTTTTATATTTTCATATGTTTTCACTTTACTAATTAGCATCCTTTTATTTTTTGCTGAAGAACTCTTTTCTGCATTTCTTGTAAGGTAGGTCTAGTGGTGATGAACTCCCTCAGCTTTTGTTTGTCTGGGAAAGTGTTTATCTCTCCTTCATTTCTGAAGGACAACTTTACCAGGTGAAGTGTTATTGGTTGGCAGTTTTTCTCTTTCAGCACTTTGAGTATATCAAGCCACTCTCTCCTGGCCTGTAAGGTTTCTGCCTTATGAGGGCTTCCTTGTATGTGAAGAATTTTCTTTCTCTTGCTGCTTTTAAAATTCTCTCTTTGTCTTTGATTTTAGATGGTTTGATTATAATGTGCCTTGGAAAAGATCTTTCTGGGTTGAAATTTTGGGGGAACTTAAGAGCTTCATGAATGTGGATGTCCAAATCTCTTTGCAGATTTGGGAAGTTTTCAACCATTATTTCTTTTTATAAACTTTCCACCCATCTCCATCTCTTCTCCATCTGAGACTCTAATAATGCATAGATTGTTTCTCTTAATAGTATCCTATAGTTCGTGTAACCTTCTCTGTTTCATTCTTTTTTGCTTTGTTATCCTCTCACTGGATAATTTCAAATAAACTGTCTTCTACTTCACAGATTCTTTATTCTGCTTGATCCAGTCTGATGTTGATGCCTTCTATTGCATTTCTGTTTCATTCATTGTATTCTTCAGCTACAGAATTTGTTTGGTCCTTTTTTTGATTTGTATTTCTCTGTTAAACTTCTCATTTTGTTCATATATTGTTTCCCTGATTTTGTTGAATCACATTTTGTATTTTCTTGTAGCTTCTTTAAACAACTATTTTGAATTCTGTATCAGGCAAATCACAGATCTCCATTTCTTTGAGGTCAGATACTGGAAAATTATGTTCTTTGTTGGTGTCATGTTTCCTTGATTTTTCATGTTCCTTGAAGCCTTGCTTTGCTGTCTTTATGTTTGAAGAAGCAGTCACCTCCTCCAGTCTTAACTGATGGGCTTCCAGAGAGACATACCTTCCATCAGCTCTGTTAGGAATTCTGAAACTTTATCAGATCTTTTCTATGGATGCTCCTGTTTCTCGTCCCATTGGTGGGGAATTCTTAAGATTGTATGCCTTCTCTTGATCCTGCAAAGCCAGGCCAGTTGCTGACAGCCTCTTGTTTGCTTTCCCTAGGGTGGTACTGAATGCTCAAGTTTGTGTGCTGTCTCCTAAACCCACAGTCAGCCAGCTTTCTGCACATACTCACTAACCTTCCACAAAGACTTACTCTTATTGCCCCTGGGGGTGTGCACAGGGAGCTATCCACAGGGTCATGCAGAGTCATGTGGAGTATTGGAAGTGCCTCTGCACCAGGTGGTGGGATCTTCAGGTAAAGCACCCCCAGTGGTTCATGAATTGGCTTCCAAACGGAGTCCACAAAATTGTTAGTAGGATCTGTGTCCCTTTGATGCCCTCCAAAAGCCCTGGTTGCTGTTCTCCCAGTCACTCTCTGCTCCCTAGTTGCACAGCACACTTCAATATTCTGCATGAAGTGAGAAAGAAATAAGACTCTTTGGTAGCATCTTGCACAGCTGGGGAAGCTGGGTGCTCACTCACATGCTCCCACTTTCCCTGTGGGAAAAATCATGGGCCAAGAAGGTCTCTCTTGGCACTGAGCTGTGCCACCTTGTGGGAAGGATGACATGAGTAAACTGAAATCCTTCTTCTTGCCTTTTTCAATGCATCCAATCTTGGATATATTTTTGCTTCTGTGGTGTGCTGGAACTTCTCCACGGGACTCCTGGACTTCCACAGAAGCATTCTCATCAACTAGTGATTGTCAAAATTGATGTTCTTTGGGAAGAAGGTGGTAGAAAACTCCTATTCCACTATTTTGATGACATCACCTCATAAGTCTTAATATCACTCTTTTACCCCAAATAAATGTAATACTGAAACTATTTATGCAAATGAGGAAAGCCTCTGACGTTGACTGAGATAGGGATGGAAAGCTACCTCTGGAATATGGCCTCTCAGATTAAACGTAGCTGTCCTCTGCTGGAGTGTGCATTGTCATTAGGGCAGCTGTGTGTCCTTGAAGTGTTGCGTTAACTCATACACATCTTAAATAACTCTATAATAATTTAAAAGTGATTTATAAACATGGTAACTGGGTGGGTTGGGAGCTGCAAAAGATTGAAAATATTGTCCTTTCCCAAACAGATTTTGAAGATGGGAGAAATACATGCAGTCAGTATTTATCAGATGCTTTCTATGGAAGAGCTGCTTTCGGCATTAGGGATGTAGAGATGAATAAGATGATAGCCATGCTTTCAAAGACGTTACCGTCTAGCAAAGGAGAAGAATGTGTGACCAAATAATTACAATGCCATGTAAAAAACACAAAGCTAGAAAAAAACATGTGCATAGATAGTTAGAGGAGCCAAAATCACTACAGACAGGGGTTGGATCAGGAAAGTCTTCTCAGGAAAAGAGACACTTGATTTCAGGTTTGGAGACTGGGCAGTAGGAACAGATAGTCCAGGTAGAGGGCCCCCACAGCAGAGGCAGGGAGTCACAGACAATATGCAGTGTTGGAGGGACCAATATTAGTTCAGCATTGCTGGATTGTGAAGCACTGTAGCATTTGTGGCTGGAAGTTGGGTAGGTAAGGGCTAGGAGGTAGATGGCTTTGAGTCTCCACTAATGAACACAAGTAACTAAAAATGATTTCACTTAGATGCTGAGGATGTCTTTAGATATACTGGCTTTCTATTGAGTGGTAGAATTTTCTCTCCTGAAAAGCCAAGGTGACAAAATGTTGTTTAAGAAAGTTAAGGAGCCTCATTGGGACCATCCAATGGTAAAACTGAGAAGCAGATGGGATTTGACTTTAGGTAGCTTGCCACCAGTATTTTCAGGACCCTGTTACAGCTTCCTCAGGCTCTAGGTGGGTGGTTTCACTTGTCTTTCTCTTCTATGAAAGCTCAGGTTCCCATGCCCTTTAACTCTCTTCTTTACTGATTTTATCAACCAAGGTGTCAATATCAGTAGTTTACTTTATCACATTAGGTTGCAAAAGTGAAGAGGCAAACAAAATATTGACCAGAATCCCTTCTAGAGAAAGCCCTAACTTTGGAAGAAATAGTTGGATATCCTGCTTGGAAACAGGGTATAGCCACAAGGGCAGGCTCAAGCAACAGAGTATTCAGAAAACAGCTATGACTCAGAAAAGAAGAGCCATTTGTTCTGTTCTAGTGAAAGAGAGAGAGTCAATTATGAGAGAGAAAGAGAAGTGGAGGTGATGGGAAGAAAGAGTGGGAATGGAGAGAAAGTAGTAGAAAATTATGCTCTGTGATGTCACCCAAATCTTCAAGTGAAAGTTGATTGACCTCCCAAAATGCTTGGTGAATGAATTGTGTATGAGTATGTTCATAAATCTTTGAAGAAGTTGAGGGTCACGTAAAAACTGATGCTAGAGGGGATGGGAGGTTTAGCAGGGGCAGATAAGGCCAGAAGGACCCAAGTCCTTTAAGTGTTAGTGGAAATCCTTGGGAGAACATAACCTTTCTTCTGGCTGCAAGAAAGCCAATCCAGCCCAGGTGTAAGGAGAGTTGGGATGGGGAGGATTCTCATGTAACATCTGGATCGTAGCTGCATTTTAAACATGGCTTCCTGGAAATAATATATCAAACAAAAGAGTGACTATAAAGTTGAGAATTTCAGGTTGTCGTGTAAGGAGATGTACTGGGGCAAGAAGGCCTTTCAAAACTCCTCTGTCCAAAACTTGACTCACATCAGCAGATTGAATATGTATTTTCTACTCATTAAGGCCAACCTAAAGCAAAGTACTTGAACTGGACCCTCAGGTTAACTTTGCTCCTGGGGGCCTTTGTGTTCTTCGGTAATGTTATCTCTGTACTCTACAAGAAACCTGCTAAGACAACCCTCTCCTCTTCCCGTGTTGCTCGAATGGTGTGACCTTGAACCTCTGCCTTCCTTCGCAAGTCAGAGGAAAACTATCTGATCAGGTGTCCCCTTCTCTGCCCCCTCTCTCCTGCTGCGAGGAAAGCGAACAACCAGCAGCGGGTGCCAGTCACAGTTAACTGTGCCTGCCAGGAGGTCTGAAAAGGCTATTTCTGCAAGAATAAAGAAAATTTCATTTCACTCCCCTCCACACAGAACTCACTGGAGAAAGGTAAGGAAGATGATATACAATCCTTTTGGATTCTCTGTACTCTACCCAACTGCTTTCAAATGATGAATTTTGAAACTAGAACGTAAAAGAAGAAAAAGAGCAAAGACTAAGGTTGTGAGAGAGAGAAAAAATACACTTCCATTCTTGCCTGCTGGCTGGGGAGTCCTGCTGGCTGAAGAAGAGATTTCTTTTAGGCTTTTCTTATGGGGTTTCCCAGGTTTTCTTTTACTTATGTATGACATGTTAACTTACACGGTGGCAAGTAGAAGGGTTTAAATTCAAATTCCATGGGAGTGAAGGAGTATCGCAATCATTATTATAAGAATGACAGTTGTTACATACACAGTTCATAAAGTAGCTTAGCTTTTGACCACGTTACTTTGATATTACAACTAAGTGAACCATTAATCAAGCTTTGACAAGTTTATCAAAAACATACTTGATGAAATTGTATTTATCATCATGAGATCTGGCGTGTGTAATAACAGTCAGAAATTAGGACAACAAATAACCAAAATTTATTAACAACTTACTAAGTATTCACCATTATGCTAAGACTTTTTCCTTTATGAAGAAATAGGGAATGTTGGATTCTATGTTCATGGAATTTTTAATTTAGTTATGGAGAAGAAGGTGAAATGTAAACCAAATAATGTGGTGCATGATTTCAAAGAGATCCCATTATGGAAGAATCAGTGGAGGTTATGATTATGAGGGAAGAGGGGATTTGAGCTCATCTGGTTTTGGAAAAAGGATGTCTTATTTGAAAAGAAGACTATGCGATGAGGAAATAATGTTGGAGAGTTTGTAGGACAAAGGACTGCCAACACCTTGAGTGAAAGGCTGTCTCCAGGAGCAGAGGGTAATGGATCAGATTGTAGGGAGCATCATGTTCAGAGGGGCTTTGAAAGACAGATTTGACTGTGGTAGGATGTTGGTGTCATTGAAGGTTTTTTGAACAGAAAAATAGCTTAGTCAAATTGCTGGGGAAGTCCTGCTTTCCCTTGCACACACTCAAGGAACTCTATTGATCTTTAATAATTCTGGTAGTAGACATCATACATTCAGACAACCCAGCCTCTGCTGCTACTTAAAACATTTGTACATTAGAGGAGTCAGGACGTCCCTAGGTTTATGTAGTCCCTTACCCAAAACTCTCTGTCACACATATGCTTTCAAGCTCATTCCGGTTCTGCCAGGATATCTCTCCATGTCCACATGGAATGATCACATAACAAGAATTAGGTTTCAGTTCACTGAGGAAGGACCTGGCATAGAGTGGTAAATGGGCTGCGTCCAGGATGCTTCGTGTACATTTTGTCTGGAGCTAGTTCTAGAGGACTTTCCCTTCTTTTTAAATAAAATATTTAGAATTAGAAATATTCTCAGGCTAACAGCCTCATTGACTTAGTTGGTTTATAGTCCAAAAAGAGAAAAGATTTTTCAAGTCTTAAAGATGATGTTGTCCCTTGACTCCAAACCAGGAACACAGAGTGATGGTCCTCAATGTTTACTTTTCAAGTTTTGCCTTGACTTCATAGCAACACCTCTGTGGTGTTGACTCCCCATGGAGTAGCTTAATTGAGAGTCAAGGTTGCAGTAGGAGCATGTGGCCCTGACCCTTCTGACCGGACGCTCCCCTCCTCAAGTCTGTATACCCTTCTCTGTTTTCCACTCGAACTGAAAACAGAAAATGTGGAGTTGAGTTTAGCTTACCCCTATTGAGATTTCAGTCAGGCACAGAGAACCACTTCTGTGCTGTCAAGATCCTTGGTTAGTCAACCTCCCTTCCAAGCTCCTACCGTGTTGGAAGCATGACCAGCTGTGAGGTTGCGGACGGCTCACTTCCAGGCGACTTCTCCACATCACGACTTAAAAAGACCCCTATTTTTCTGCTTGAGTTTGAGATTGCAAACCATTTCCAGCCCTGAGTCTTTAATCAGCTGCCGCTTTGTTCTAGGAATGAATTGTCCAAAATTGGATGCAACTCCCCTTTTTTTTTCTAAGATTGAAGTCCTTGAAAGAGGGAAGAGTTTCCTTTTTAGTAGACTCTTTTGTAGCTCTTATAAGAAGAAACTTTCATGTTTCCTTCACTGAGACAACCCAATTTTTTTGAACTTTATGTGGCTGTTTTTTCTCTTGTACACTGGTGAGCAGTATACTACCCCACAGTTCTCAGCTTTGAATATGGCTCTGAGCTTTTGTCAAAGGGAAGATTCATACCACTAACTTACAGGGATTCATCTGGCCCCGGAGTCATTCAGGAGTAATTCACTCAATTAGTGACCCTGACAGTTAATTGCTTATTTGTTGGAGCCTGAGAAAGAAATTTAAACTCACCAGCAATTTGACTTCTTAGGAGGACAAAGAAATTATATACATTTAACTTTAATAGCATTATTAATGCTATATTATGAATCTTATTACTATAAGTAGTTGAATAACCATGTAGAATGCTAAATAATAGCATTGCATGCCATTTCTTTGAAAATAAATATTATTAATTCAAACACAGTTAATAAATGTTGCATTCAGTTATAATGGTAAATGTACTAAAACTGAATGACCATCTATTGAATAGACTGCTCCTAAATAATTCTTATTAACTTTAATGAAATCAGTGGGCAGCCTTTAGAATCTATCAGAGAGTGCATTTTCTTTGAAAAGACTTTATCACTAAATGAATATGTATATTTACTTTTGATGTAGCATGGTCTTAGAAAATAAAAATCTTATTAATTGATAGAATTAAAAGAAATCTTATTATTGGCAAAATAAAATGTGGCTCCACGATATCCATTTTTACTTTTCATTATCTTTTAATCATTCTTAGTAGGATTTCCCTTTTACTGCACTAAGGAATTACGAAGAAGGTTCTGGATTGATTTCAGGAGGTATGGATTATGTGATGTTCTCTGCATCTGATGAGCTGTGGGACTTAGCATGAGCCATTTTCCCTCTCTAAGTCCCACTTTGTCACCTATAAAATTCAGTCATTCAACCAACGAGCTGAGGATGTAGCAGTGAAGAAGGAAGATATGGTCCCTGTTCTCAAGGAGACAATATTGCTAGAGGGTGAGATAGGCAAGTAAATGAGCAAGATGATTTCAGATGGCAATGAGTGCTGTGAAGATCATAAAGAAGAGTGCTGCTCAGGATAGTGACTGAGAGATACTTTTAGATCAGATGATCAGGGAAGACTTCTGTGGCACAGTCACATTTGAACTAATGTTCAAATGACGAGGAGCCAAGCTTTGAAAGAGCTGGAGGAGAGGCATACAGAACAGCAGGTGAGAAGGCCCCATGGCCAGAGTGCATGTGGTTTGTTCAGAAACAGAAAGGATGTCAGTGTGCATGGTACACAGTGAAGAAGGGGACAGAAAAAGGAGAAGACTCGGGTCAGAGTGGGGCAGTGGCTGATTCTGTAGGGCCTTGAAGGCCATGCTAAGGATTTTATTCTAAGTACATGAGAAGCCACTGGAAGGTTTTGAACAGGTGAACATTAGCTGATTATGTTTTATGAAGAATCCCCTGCCTGCCCTATGGAAGAATGGACTGCAGAGGGGTGAGAATGAAGGCAGGGAGATGGCCGAGGATGCTTGCACCCTAATGCCACTGAGAAGTGATGGGTTCAAACTCTGATCAGTGTTCTTTCATCTTCGAGGGTATCTTTATCTTCCTTTATCCTCTCCCAAGAAAAATGCTCAACTCCACTCATACTATTATAAATTCTCAGGGGATTGTTGGACATCTTGAAAACCATCCATGGATTGCCTCCAGCTGGGAATGGACGCTCTCTCTAAGTTTCCTTCCCCTCTGGTACTATGTTTAAGTGTTTTCTAGGGCATCTTCCGTTTGTTAATGAATGTCTATTTAGTTGTAACTTAGAGGGGAGAGACAAAGGAAACAGCTCACTCCACCATGATGCTGACACCATGCCTCTGATTATATCTTCAATCTTTTCTAAAAAGAAGCTATTTACCTTTTTTTGCATATCCAGATTACCGTGAAAACAAAAAAAGGAAAACAAATTTGCTGTAAGTTCTTTCTTTTCTGTTGTTTGATTCTTCTGTTAATACACAGACCACTGCTAATTTTTTTGTGTGTGATATTATAGTAATTTCAATTTTTAGGGCTTAAAGTACTGTATCAACAATTTCGTCATTTCTGATACTCAAACATTTTGCAATGGATTTTGATGACTGCCCATTTTAGAAGTAGAAGATATCTAAAGGTGAGGTAGGAAGACCTCAGGTTTTTAGGATGAAATAAATGCATTTTACTATATTCTCCTCCCTTTAAATATGCTAAATAATAAAAGGAACAACAAATAGGAAAGGTGACTCCAAAAAATTCCAATAACAACAAATAGAGAAGAAAATCCACCTTGAGAGAGAAGGAAAAACTAAAACACTGTCACAAAGTCCCCAAATACTGTATAAAAATCTGCCCCAAATGGAGCACAAGGTGGACTCAGGGAAGGTGATTAGAGCAATCCCGCATAGCTCCTCTAAAACCAGGGGCCGCTGACCAGCAAACTCTGAAGGGGCTGAATTTAAGGCAGTAGGGAACAGGCAGGGAGAAGTAAATGGCATGCCCATCTAAAGAGGACAGCCATAGCTCAGATCCAGCCAACTTTTGCCATGTAGAAAATTTGCCATTGAGGGTTGCCAGATCATCCGATTTTTTAAAAAGAAGCTGGAAAGATGGATTTTTATCTGAAATGTTCCTATCTTTCAAAAACTGTGTGGGCCAAACAAAATTATCTGCCAGCTGGATTCCATCTGTGGGCTGCCAGTCTGTGATCCTTGCTCAAAAAGTAAGTGGCATAATTCTCAAAGGCCCATCTAATGATTCTTTGATTAGATGGATGAGATCTAGGAGTGGAAGAGAAGTGTCTCCAGAGATGCCTAATTCCACTTTATAACAATGTGGAGAGGTAGAGTTGTTTATGGCTAGGCTTCTAGGCAAACGGATAGCATTAGGTGAGGAGGGTGAGAGGGAGCCGTGGCATTGATAAAGTTTTTGGGACTTTAAGAGCTTCCATGTGAGCTTCCCTGGCTCCCCGAAGTGTGAACACTGGGGGGAGATGTGGCTCATGGCAGAAGACACATCCAATTTAGTTGAGTGTTGGAAAGAAACCCAAACCCAAATCAAAACTGGAACCTTCAGCTCTTTCCCCTCGCCCTTCCCCTCCTGTTCTTTAGCAATAGCTGGCCTGGATGGAACTGCTGCAGAGATGATTAATAACCAGAAGGAAGCAGCCCAGCATCTATGCATAGACACAGCAAATACGAGCAAGTAAACCAGCACACATTTATGCCCGCCATCAATAAAGGGACAGAAGCAAAGAGGAACAACATGCCTTAGATCAGGACTCCTAGAAAATAAGGGAGAATTCAGACAAATGCTTTTCTACGGTTTCCAAGAAATTGAAGACGACAGATAGTCTTCAAAACAAAGCTTGAAGAAGAAATATAAAACATCAAAGAAAAATATAGTAACACAGGAAAGATATAGGGCTATATATTCTCTTCAAAAATCACTAAATCAAGCATTCACCTCTGACTCTAAGGCTCTTTTCTTCTAGCTAACTTGTTCCCTCTTTCCCGTAAAGATTGTTCTTCAGACTCCAAACACCTCAGTCCATTGATGCATCTGCTTTCTTCCTTTCCATCTCTTCTTCCTTTCCTTCCTCTTTAGTCAGCTGAGATTTCACAGGCCTTTGTTTCAAGGACACTACCTTTTAGGGGATTAAGTTCATCTTCCTTACCTGTGTTTTGGATACCAATCTCACCCATTTTCTCAGAAAACCTAAGCTATTGATTATATTTTACCCATTTTATATATTCAACCCCTTCCTTTCAACAGTTTATCATATTAAAAAATTCTCAAATTTCTCTCACTAAAACAAAAATATAATTATCCCCAACCAAAAAAAACCACTTGCACCAACATCCACCTCTAGCTACTGAATGTCTTCCCTTTTTACTGCTATATGGTTTGCTGTCTCCTTTTACGCAACTTCCATGCTGCTTAGCTCTTCCCAGCATGCCTCACTCCTCCCCCACATTGCCTCTGCTAAAGACAGCAATGACCTCCATGTCATTCTATCCAGGTGACATTTTTCAGTCAACTTGTTCTCTCAGTTGCATTCAGTACTGTTCACCACTGGGACCACTTGAACCCTCTCTTCTCTTGGTTTCTAAGCCTTCACGTGTCTTGTCCCTCAGCCTCTCTGGCTTCTGCTTGTCTCTCTCATAGGCTCATCCTTCTCTAAGGTCCATTGCATATTGAAGCTCTTCAGGGTTTGGTCCTAGACTGCCTTCTCTTCTACTTGGATTCTGCTCTCTCTCCCTAGCTGGTTGGAACAATGATCACCACTTCAGTCGTCATTCATGAGCTTGACACTCTCAGAATCCACGTTGCCAGCCTCACCTCATTTTTCCACTGTGCACCACACTCTGGGGTGATCTGCACAGCTTCTTCCAGAGCCACGGTTTGTTCCAGTATAGGCCTGCCACACACGTTGTCCTTCTGACTAGGACAGGGCTCCTTAAACTATTTGTGATGAAAGACTAGTCGTTTTTTTAATTTTCTAATCCATCATAGCCTGATACTTTCATAAGGATAATAAAAATGAAATACTAGAAAAGTAAAATGAATAAAAAAGACACACAAAACGCAAGCCTCACTTTTTATTAGATTCAAGAGCTATAAAGTTACTCTGTCAAATTGCTCTAAAAACTTCTAACTGCTTACCCTCAACTATTGTATTAATGTTGTTGCAGAATGGTAACAGAGTCCAAGGATCGGAATGGCTCTGCAGACCCTGGTGTGAGTAGAACCCTTGTCCCCCTTTGCCTGGTATACCCATCAGATTTCAATTCAAAAGCCTGTAATTTTGGAAAGTTCTCCTTGATCTCCCTAGGTGCCTTACAGTATCATTTATTCTCAAAGCCCACGTGCTCTCCGCTGTAGTACTTCAGGTAGTGTTTACATTCATCACCTTGTATCCTCCACGTCAGCTCCATGGTGCTAGGAACTGGGTTTCTTTTTCTACTCCCAGTTGTACTCTTGGCACATAGTGGGCACTTAAAGTTACATATTCATTGTAGAAAGAGGACAGGCCTGCACAAAGAGTTAGGTGAATACAGAGGCAATGGACAGTACTGTCCAAAGATTGCAGGCAAATTGACATTTGAATAAGGGCTTCAGGTGCAGATGGTGGGAAAGATCATTTTAGGGGAAGGTACTGGTGTATATAAACACACAGATGCACAAAAGCACAGAGCTTGTCTGAGGGTGAGGATTTTGGGGGGCTTACAGCATGAAGTGTGCTGGGATGGGAAAAAGTGCTGTGATATCATAGTGTGGGGATAAGATGAGAAGATAAGTTGTGAAAGTTCTCGGATGCCAAACCAAGGAGTTTAGATTTTACTGCTTCTAGATGGAAAGTCATTAAGTGATTTATAGCAGTAGACTACATTCTTAGATTTGATTTTGTCAAAGATAACTGGTGGTGGTGTGAAGGTAAGATTGACAGGGTCCAGGTGGGAGGTTCTTGGGACAGTCTACGTCATGAGCACGTCAGTGGCCCTGGGGATGGAAAGGACAAGGAGGCCTGGGGATGAGTTCAGAAGGTGGCAACTCCAGGATGAGGCTCCCAGGGTCTTGGGTATCTAAGAATCCGGAGGGGTCACTCTGAATTCATATTCCCTGGGATGGCAGCATTGTGAGTTTCTGTTTTATTGCTCCAGCTCTCTGACCATGGCACTCTTTACCTCATCAGAGTGTAGAAGTGAGTTCTTGGAGAATACCTTTCTTACATCCCTAAATCATAATATTAGCACAATTAACCATATACCATCTGAATGGAAATATTGATTGTTGTTGATAGCAGTTATGTTTCATCCTGTGAATGTGATACACATCTTTATCAAAGATCATTTCCTCTAACAATAGGCAATGGTGAAATTAGCCTCTTAAGCCTGGATGATAATCAGATAATTTTACCTTGATCTATGGTTTTACAGCCTCTAAAGTGTCAGCATCAGAGTTGTAATATCGTCCCTCTCAGGATTTGGAGACGTTCTCCCTATCCCCCCAGATCTCACTTCGGCTTGGTCAGTCATTCTGTGCTGCTCCAGGAGAACTGGTAGTGACTCACCAGCCATGAGTCTCTAGAGGAAACCAGGATATCATGTGGAAAGGCAGCTTGGGAGGAAGCCATGGTACAGTGGGAATCTCCAACTGCTGAGTGCTACTTTCTTGATCACTAACATGTTATTCATAATGCCTGCCTCCAGCCCAACTTTCGAGATAAGTTATCACCACCCTTTGATTTCCCATTTCAGCTGCCTTATTCTATGTGTGCTTTTTATTAAAAGTTGCCTCATGCTCTCTTGAGATGTTTGTGGGGTGTACCTTAGACATAAATATCTTCAACATCATAATCTTCATGGATATAGTAAATAATGGATATTTAGTAAATAAACTAAATCTTTTGACATAATCTGCTGTACTGGTTTTTGAAAGAAAGGACTGATATTATTCTAACTCCTATGTTTGATACATTTCATGAGAGCTGGAGGAAATGGACTGAAACTAAGACAGAGGCATTTTCAGCCTCAGAGGAAACTGTTGTGGAAAAATCTGACAGAGACAGATGAGCTGACTGAACTTGGTGTAGCAGAGGGAAATTTTCTGTGCCTTACCTAAGTGATGCTCATGGCTCGCTTATGGACCACTCCTTCCTGGTGGAACCATACTGAATCTGCCTCCCTGAAGAGGAACTGCCAGATATTAAGATAATGAGCTAAATGTCGGGGGAGTGAGGGAAAAGGCCCAGGAGTCCTGAAGGAAAAGTGGGGTCTCTATTCTTTCTTATTTTCGCCGCCTGCATTCCTGTTCCCTGGCAGGGAGCTCACACTCTGGGATTCTTCCTGCTCTTGCCCCAGTGGAGCTTTTAGTTGTTTTTCAGGCTTCCTCAGCAGCTAAATGAGGCTTTTGCTTTGACTTTCTACTGCTTCCAGATGGAGGCCAATTCTGAAAAGTAAGCCGAGCAGCTTCTCTAGATTTGGGGGGCAACATAGCTCTTATTAGTTTGACCTCAAGGAAGAGTCGGCAGATTGAGTACTGGTGTCATGGCTGTGGACTCTCATTATTGTTTGGGAAAAGTTAGGGGCAGAAAGGTGGGGGTGCTCCCTGTTCTCTGTAGCAGCAGCTACGCTGATGAGTTCGTGTCAGCTGGAGTGGAGGGTTCTGGGAGTGGAGGCAGGCAGTGTTCACAGGGTATGTGGAGAGAAAGTCATAGCCACTCTCATGTGCGTGCCAGGAATTCTCCCAACTCCTCATTCAGCTAATCTGAGCTCAGTCATCCTACTAGTGAAGTAGCACTTCATACGCAGGTTTGGACTAGAAACATCACTGGACAATCCAGACTCAGTAAGAAAGTCAGACATTTTTGTCTTGGGGTATTCTATCCAAAGCAAAAAACGTTAAATCTCTCTATCAGGAAAGGCTGAGAGTCAAACTCTCCATCTCCAGTCATTTGCCTTCAGAACCAGACAGAGTTATCTCAGAACACAATGCAGGGGTAAACAGTCTCTTCCTCTGTGGTCCCATGACACTTGGCCTTTGTGTTCATGGGACACATCACATTGTATGATTATATCTTCTCCACCCAGAGCCCCCTGAGGGCAAGGGCTGCTGCTTACTCATCTTTATGTACTCAGGCCTTTAAGCAGAACAAGGGCCCAAGTTTGCATTTTATAAGCATTTGTGGAATTAGTTTAATGATGCTGACTGCTCTCGAAAGCCCCCGAGGGATCTCAAGACCACCTGTGTTGTTGATGGCACTGTGGCCTCTCTGTGGGAGGGGGTCATTAAGACTGTCTCTGGAAGTAGGGTCACTCTTCCCTGGTGACTCATCCTGAGCTGAAATGAGTCACGCTTAAGCGCTCTGTTTGTTCTGAAAATTCTACAAGTTTCACTCCTAGACACTTAGAGCTCACATTGCTATCTAAAGCAATATATATTTGTATGCCCAGGAAAAAAATGAGTCTATCAGTTATGTGGCTGGCATAACTAACATGATGATATTGGAACCCAGGAACTGTATGACACAGGTGGTATACATCTAGTGCTCTTTGCATCCAGAGGTGATGCATCTGGCAATCACAGATGATCCCCTTGGTCCTAGTTCATTAACTTATTGGTGTGGTCCTAGTTCATTAACTTATTGGTGTGGTTATTTTATTAATGTTAGTCTCCCTCAATGGGATGTATACTACATAAGAGTGGAAACTATGTCATTTTGGCTCACCATTACTTCGCAGTGCCTCCCACAATGCCTACAGATAGTGGTCACTCAATAACTATTTGGGGAGAAAGGGAAGAAGGGAAGGAAAGATGTATGACACTTACTTTAGCTCATATCTTTGTTTCTTTTCATCCACTATCTCTTTTCCAAATCCAACCACTTGATGTCCTCCTATGTCACAGAATTCCACAGATCTTACTTGTATTTAACGAAGGATTTTCTCCTATTATTCTCTATCCACCAGATATACATATCACTCAAGTGCTCCCTTTCAACAGGGAGGGGTAGAGTTGAATTACAGTCTTTCCTCTTAATTAAAAAATGAGGAGGAGACCATGACTTTCCAACATGGAGAATTAATTCGTTCCTTCCAGATGAGTAGACAGCAGGTTTGGAGACTGAAGGCTCTAAGAGATGATGAGGCAGCTGTCTAACTATAGTATTATTCAATAAGAATACTGGTATGCTATTTCAGTTAGGAATTTCTCCAGTGCGCGGCACCCTTCTATGGCCTATTGTGGGACATTTAGCCTCTCTGGCTGCCATTCATTAAATGACAGCAGTGCCTTTCAATCATTGTGACCACGAATGAAAGTTCCTTGTGTATTTCCAGTTGCCTCTTAGTGGGAGGAGCATGATACTGCGCTGAGTTGAGAACTACCACAGGGAGACTACTCAGGAGATGGAGATGCTTTTTCTTCCTCTGGATGAATTGCATCTTTAGTGCTACCTTTTGGAAACTACATTTCTCATTCCTAATGGATGACCCATTTCAATTAACTCAAAGCCAGACTGTAGGGCAGGAAGTTCTCTCACTGGATTTTTAGAATCTAAATACTACGGTTCCCTCTCAGTAAGCAAGCCTCCTAATCTGAATTAGTGCTTTCAAGCATTAACAATTTACTGATAGAGATTTATGAGGGTACATTTGCCATACTCCTTTCTGGCTATAACCTAACTTCAATTTCTGTTAAATTAGTCTAAGTGGCTAGATTTAATGGTGGGAATCTGTGGAAGTGATTTGAGCTATTCTCTCACCTGAGCAAAATGGCTCCCTCAACTCTTGCAGCATTTGAGGGGGAGAATGTGTGTGTGCATGAGGCCGGGGGAAGAAAGGGAGAGGAGTAGGAGAGAACATGAATAGATGAAGATTAAACATCATCTCCAGCGTTTATAGTTGACCAAATAACTAACCATCAAGAAATAGAGGTAAGTTTTCGGAGCTGGCCCTCAGATTCTGCAGTGGCATGTTGCTCTGGCCCTTGCAGAGAGCCCATCTAGTCCATCGGGTAGGGTCAAATTGGTCAGAATCTCACTTCCTGAGGTGCACTGGAGTGTCTGAAGTATGCCCAGACATCAGGCAGTTCAACTTTGTGACACAATCTTTCATTTAAGAAAATAAGGGAAGAAGTGCTTCTCAGAGATGGAGATTAGTTTTCCTAACAGTTTTTCATAACTGCCTGCCTGACCGTAAATTTTGGGTCACTTTGAATAAATGTTAGAAAAATATTTTCCATATGTTATTTTTGAAGGGAACATAATATTTTATTGCTACTTTTTATGGTATAAATGTAAAGCATACACAATAAAAATTTTAACAATATCAGTAGTAATTCAATAAAAAATAGCTAACTCTAGACTCAACGTTTCCTTTCTCAGATGCCAGTACTGAAAATGATTCCGTATCCTTTTAATGCATTCTCCTCATACACAAGCCCTTGGGTACATACCGGTCCCTGGTGAGCATCGCAGTGTAGTGATGAAGGTAGAGGCTCTGAGTTCTAGCCATGAGGCTGCCTGGGTTTAAATTCTGGCTTTACTATTTACTAGCTATGAGGCCCTGAACAAGTCAATTTACCGTCCAGGCCTCAGTTTCCCCATATCTAACATGAAAATAATAAAAGCACCTACGTCACAGAACTTTTGTGATGACCCAGTGAATTAATCTGCATAAAGTTCTCAGCACATAATCTGACTCATAGCATGTACAATATAAGTATGAGCTATTTTTGGTTACAGTCATTTCTGTACCTTTTCTCAGTGGGCAAAGCTTAATTCAAAAGTTTCTCTTAACTTTCTTTGCTATGCACCCTGATTCCTTAATGTCTTTTCATCGTGGTCTTAACAATCATGATTTAAAAATGTTAACTTAAAAATTCTTGAAAAAGTAACTTTGGGACTATGCGTTCAGAATGTATCCTTTTGCCATTCTCTCTTTCTCTCCCACAAACAAACTTGAGAGCATTATGAAATTGGAGAGATGTGCCCTGTTTCTTCATCCTTCTCTACCTTTAGGTTGTACCCACCTCCAGGAACATACAGCCTGTCTACAGGAGACAAAGTCACCTTTCTGGCCCTCAGAGACCCCCAGCCCTGCTCAGTTTTTCCTTACTGTTTGAAAGCCCTGGCTTAGTCATTGACCCCATGCTGAGAAGCTAATGGATGATGATGACCCCATGTGTTCCCATATCCTGGGGTCTTTGCATTCTGTCCTTGAGTCCCAGGAGAGTCATAAGTTAATGAAATGAGTCTCTGTGGTGGAATTTCAGGCATCATGTCATGGCAGCTGCAAGGATTATTTTTGGGCAGGGCCCCTTCTTAGCATCCCTCAGAATGTACTACGTAGGCAGCTGCCCAGCCCACTCATCTTTCGCTTGTGCTTCAAATGGTGAATGAGGCAAGACGAAGAGCTGGCTCCTTTAAGGGAAGGGGATAATAGTGTTAAATAAATATTTAGCTTTTCTCCCCCGGATATGGCTAAATCCAGCCTCAGAGGGCAGTTGAATTACAAGTATCCAGGGAATACAATTTGTCCGTAAAGGAACTTAATGTCAATCCAGGATAAGTTATTCTAGTCACCTCCTAAAAGGAGTTAACCTTAGAAATTTGGAGTAGAATGAGTTAGGTGCTCATTTAGTTTGTTCCAACTGGCGCTCAGTAGGAGTCTGTAATGTTCTTCCTTTGTCTTTCTAAAGGATCATATCGGTCTGGATAAAAAGGACCAAGTTTCGAATTTGCTTTAATAGGGGCCTCTTTGTCAGGAGTGATGTTGACTTTTTTCCTGTTTACCACCTACTGAAGCTGTGGAACATGAAGGGTTGGATGTTCTGGGAGATGGTCTCCAAAGATAACCATCCACAATACTCCTGATAAGAGATTTCCCATATTGAGGTATATGGGGTAACTATTCAAGTTCAAAACTGATTTGACTTGAACTAGAAGGTCTGACTTATGTCCTATCAAACATACACTGTACATCTACTTATCCACTAAAGAAGGAATCTCCCTTGAGACAAAGAATGCATACTTCCCCTCCTATGCCCTATTGGTAATGCCCTATTGGTAACACCTGGATTAATTCCTTTCATGGCATCATGGTCATGTTGACCTGCTTTTTTGCAACTGAATACCTCTTTGGAAATGTATCCTGGGTGTGTTTAATATATCTTCTTTGTTCTAAAAAAGATATAAGAGTGTACTGAAACTTATTCTTCTCTGGAATGCTCTCTAAGGCCTTCCCAGGTTATAATCCTCACTCTGACTCATAATAAACTCACCCCAATTTTGATTTATAGGTTGGTTACAGATTATTTGTGTCGACACTCCTATTGCTCTATGTGAATGCTCCTCTCATATCAAGAAGCAAAGTCTGGATCCATGAATCTTGACTGGCCTTGGAACTTGCCTTGACCAACAGATAGCATCACAAGCGATGCTCTGGGATATCTGAGCTGAAGCTGTAAAAGAACTGGAAGCTCCCACTCACCTTCTCTTGGAGCCCAGTTGCCCTGCTGTAAAGAAGTCAGACTAGACTGTGGAATGGTATGAGAAACTCTGGAGGATGGGGGGGTACCCTATATATTCCTGCCCCTGCTGAGCCTCCAGTTGAATGCAGCCACATGAATGCCCTGAGCTGCACAACATGGAGCAGAAGATTGCACAGCAGACACCAGCCCACTCACAAAATTCTGAACAATAATAAATCATAGAGGTGTAACTCAAAGTGCTGGGGTGGTTTTTAACACAGTCATAACTAACTAAAACAGGGGTTGATCTTCCTTGATTCCCTACAGTTTTCACTTCTCTTGAGCCTCACCCCAGGCACATACCTGGGCTGGATCAAGTCTTTCAGCCCCAGGGGATGGAAGGTAATCTGAGAAGGTGGTAGTAGGCCAGTGGGTCTCCCAGAAAGGGCTGCTGCTGAGGTCACCTTCAAGGGAGTCTTTCCAGAGTCTTTCCAGTGGGCCTGAAGGATGTGAAAAAGGATTTATCTTGCATGTCTGGGGCTCAGAGTACAAACCATCTGATTATAAATCAGTGCAACCTGCTTCAGCTGGGTATAATAGTGCTGCAGCCTACTAATATTTGGTGCATTTGGCTACTCAACCATAAATACAGTAATTCATACATGATAGCAAGAAATTGAACCACTCAAATATGACTGTAGGAGAGGTCTTTCATTCCTCTTCTCTCTCCTTCCCTCTCCTTTCCTCTTCTCTTCTCTGCATCAGCATTTGGGATAGGAAAGGAAAGTCAAGTCCCCTGCACACACTTTCAATCTCCTTGTGCCTATTAAGCTACAGGACAGAGTTTTCCAATATACGCCCCTCTGAATGTCAACCCTGTGATATGGGACGCTAATAGCTGTTCTATGGAAGAGATTTATGAGCACTCAGGTTTGAGGGAATAATAGGTTGAAAAATGTTAATCAGAGGTTTTAGAGGGTTTTTTTGCAGGATTTTTCAGATCCTTGGATATATGAACATGCTTTGTGAATCTCCAAGAGGGATTTGTTATTTTGCTTTTTAAAATTATATTTGAGCAAGCTCTCCCTTCACCTCAAAAAGATAAAAAGGAAAAAAGCATCTCTAGGGTATTTCATAGAAGATTCTTTGGGCACTGCCCATTTGTAACAGGAGATCATTGATGGAGTGTGGAGACATACTGTTGGAAACTCAGTCACCAATTTGCCTGAAGGAAGTGAGATATTATGATCAATTAGCTTTTGAACCAAGACAACAGTAGAATTGATATCCTGCCAGAATATCAGAGGAACACCTTTTATGGAAATCAGTTCTTTTTTCCATATGGAGAGGGGAAGAGTAAAGGATCCTTAAACACAAGCTTATTCCTCATTCTCTTTTTTGAATATCCTGCTCTATAGCAAAATGTCAAGAAAATGTTTTCATGGTCTGTCTTGCCACCTAGAATCTGGGCTGTCACTGGACAGCAGTAATCATACTGACCTTAGTCCTGAGATTCTCCCTTCAGACTTCCTTCCAGAGCAAGAGGCAGAGAAACTTCTGACTATGGTCTCCATGCCCTATCCCCATGCTCACTGAGGGCTGGCTCCTGTCACCCTGAGTGTTTGACATTGACAAACACTTATGACCTATGGCGATGGGTCAGAGGTTATCCCTTAGCTGACTGATCATGGCTATTGCCTGACTTCTGACCCTCAACTGTAACCTGATGTCTAATTCTGTTTTGTGGTGATTCTGAGTTCTGACTCAAACTGGTAGCAGTCTCGTTGTATTCCCAGATTTCCTCAGAATGGGGTATTGTAGGCTGCTAGGAAGTACTGATCACACCTAGCTACAGGCTGTCACCCCTGGAAGGAGTCTACTCATGCTAACTGAAAGCTGGTATTAACCTTTGCTACAAGAGATGCTTCCAGAGGACAACTGAGTTTGATGAAATCCCATTGTTGCATTACCCAGAGCATTCCCCAGTGCCAGGTGGGGTTGATCTAGCAGTGTAGGCTGCATGAGTCTGCCTTTTTATCTCAGAATTACAGGGCACGTCCTCAAACTCATGACACTAAATTGTGGCTGTAAAGATGCCCTTTTAGAGGTCTATCTTATGAGAACATATACAAGATCTCTAGACTAATGGAATACAAGTCCCTGTAACTCTAAGTGCAAGGATGTCTGGCAAAACTGGACTGGAGACAAGGCAAAGGACTGCGGCTGAATTCAAATATCCTCTTTTCTCCTCTGCTGAACTGAAGACAACCAGGCCTTTAATGTTGGCATGAAATGAGTTATTCATCCAGCTTCATAGATTAGGACCTGCTTCATCAGGCAGACAGAAGGAGATGAAATGGCCGAAGTGGTGACCATGCCCATGAATGAAATGTGATGTTCTGAAAAATCAGATTAGTGGCTGCTCCTCCCTTGCAAAGGATTGAGTAAAGAGTGAAAAGAGAAGAAAGGAATGGGAACCCCAACATTCCTACCTCATGGAGAAACACAGCTCAAGCTGCAAGTCAGTAGAAATACAAGATGGGAGAGAACAAACACCTCCTTTTCAACACAAATAGGTCTTTTCAAAAATGCAAGTTCTTCCTAATTAGATGAAACAGGAAATATCAACCTGCCAACTGCAAATGCTGTGTTGCCCTGTAAGGAGAAACTAATAAAGTTTGTTGATTTTACTGCAAAGAGGTTCCAAAGCATGCAGCCTGGCATAGGCTGTGGCATAGCCTTAGGGCTAGGAAATATTTCCTTACTTATGGTTCATAATCACTTCTGTTCAAAACCTTGACCCTTTCCGATGCCATCCCAATGAACAGCATGACTCAGTAACATCTGGTTAACTTGTCTTTCGAAAGATATCTATCATCTAGTGATCCACTTGTGAATGCAATGTATTCATTTCAGCCAAAAGTTAGAATTTCAGACATAACAAAACTGAAAAGAAAAGCCCAGAAGTGCAAAAGCTCAAATACTTTGACACTTTATGGTATATTATGAAGATATTAAATGGCCTGTTGAGAATATGTGAAAAGAAGTGGAAGAAATGCAACCAACACATAATGACTGATAAGCATGTAGGGAAAAGAGTGAAACCTGACTTAAACATAAATTAGATAGTGCATTCAAGGCTTTGGACTAGTTGGTGAGTCAATGATAGGCATTTTCTTTTACTGCCTTATGCCTAATATTCTCAACATTTCACAGCATGCAAACTACATAGAACTCTTTAAAGAGAGAGACATTGCCTTGCTCATTTTGCAGACAGGAAAGGGACTCAGAGTTTAAAATGACTTATTTATGGTTGCTCAGCCCTGCAAGACAGAATTCTAATCCAGAGCTTCTGACTTGGAAGCCCGTTGCTATTTTCACTACATCGTACCTCCCTCAGTCTTTCCATATGGTCAATTTGCCACCACATCCTCTTGTATCCATCTCTGATGTCCTCCCTTTGCTCCCCATTTTAACTGAGCCTAGAGCTAGGAGAGAATTGGAATCAATGGAGATCAGGAACAGGATTACAGAGGGCTTTCTCCTAGAGCCTGTTACAGGTTGGATGCAGAACCTCGGGCTGGTTTGTATCTGTTGAAAGTTGTTCAGTTGGTTTGTCCTATGCTATGAAGGATCTTCCACTCTCAGCGAGGGTGGAGTATTTCCAGCCAGTTTCTCTCTATTATAAGAGAGGAAGCCATTTCTTAAATAGAGGTGAACAGAAGGCTAACTGAAGAGTAATGAAAAGTCCCAGGCTTTCTGGTAGTTTCTTATAAAACTGAGCTTAAAAGGTGAAAGGAAGAGTGAAAATAAACTCTTCCAGCTTTGTGTCTGCAGTTGAAAATCTGTCAAATAGAAGGAAGGCCTCGTGAGCGTAAAGTTAGTTTTCTTTATTATCTTTTCAGGACTTGGAATCAGTGAGAGAGGTGAACAGAAACACTTGTAATTTGTTTTGCGAGGAACATCAGACTTTGAAGGGGACACAGAGGGGCCGCATGTTCTTTCTGAAACTTCAATTTCAAAACCTATAGTATTAAAGGAAAGTTAAACTCTCCTTATTTTGCATGATTTTCTTGAACGACGTTGAAGGGCTTGTTGCAAAAATCCTATTTTGCCTTAGCAGAAGGCAGAATGAGAAGTCTATTGGGGAAGGCAGAGCTTTATAGCATTTTGCAAGAGGTGTTGATAATTCTGTGGGTTGAACTGTCCCCTCAGTGGATCAGGTCTCAGCTCCAGATAACCCACATTGTTGTTTTCTTTTAAAGTATGAAACATTTGAAAGAGAAAAGTACAGCATAAAACTATAAACTGTGTACCCATTGCCTGCCTCTGTCAGATTCTACCATTTGCCACATTTGTTTCAGTATAATTTAAAATAAATGAAATGTTACAGAAACAGGGGAAGGCCGCTAGTACTCCTCTCCCACTACAGTTCCCATCATCCCTTTCTTCAACATATCAGTATCCAGAAGTTGATGTTCATTTTCCAGTGCTTATTGGTTTTATTTTTTTGTAAACTTTTAAATTGAGTCACACCTAGAAAAGTGAGCAAATCCTGGGTGACGTATAATGACATATAATATACATAAAATAACTACATCCATCTCAATCAACATTTACTAAGTGAACATACCTATGTAACTGCCACCCTGATCAAGATACAGACTTTTACGGGGACTCCGGAAGCCTCCTTTGTGCACCCTCATAATTCGTGTCCCCTCTAAATCACTATCCTGATCACCATCGAAATTGATTAGTTTTGCCTCCTTTTGAACTTTATATGAATAGAATCATGTACTATTTTGTGACAGGCTTCCGCATTATGTTTGTGAGATTGATACATGTTGTCGCATATTGCTAGTTCATTCTTTTCACTGCTGTATAGTGAATTTTATAAATATAACACAGTTTACTTATCTATTCTACAGTTGATGGATAGTCGGGTGTTTTGGCTGTTTTGAATAGTGCTGCTAGGAACAGAGCTGGGACTACAGTGAGGCAACGGAGGTGCCTGTGGTGCAAAATTTAAAGATGCGTTCACTCTCAGGATCACAGCAGCATGTTCATGACCCTGAGAGTGAGAGCCTCCTTAAATTTTGATCACGAGGCATCTTTCTTACTTCCTCCTACTCCTGTTACTGGCCAGGAATGCCTTTGCCTATGTCTTTGTATGTCTCTATTTCTGTTGGTATATACCTGGCAATGGCATTGATAGATCATAAGTTCTGTGAATGTTCAGCTTTTAAAGGTACTGTCAAACAGTTTCCCGAAGTGATGAAACCACTTTTACATTCCACAGTGCATGAGAGTTCCACATGCTCCATGTCTTTGCAACACTTGACATTGTCAGGGATTTTTGTCATTGTTTATTGGTCATTTGAGTATTCACTCTTTTGCGTTGTCTAAGTCTTTTTCTCTAGTTTTAATTGAGTTATCTGTTATTCTTTTTTTCTTGTTCACTTGTAGAAATTCTTTACATATTTTGGACACTAGTCTTTTTTTGGTTGTATAGCATTTTATTGGTTTCTTTCCCACTATGGCTGGACTTCTCATTCATTAATGGCTTATTTTGATGAGCAGAAGTTGTGTATTTTTAGTGAATTCCAATTTATCAATCTTTCATTAATGGTTGGCGTCTTTTTCTGCTGTTTAGGAAATCTTTGCCTAACTCAAAGTCATGATGATATTCTCCTATGTTACCTTCTAAACCTCTATTCTTTCATCTTTAATATTTATATCGGGATTCCATGTGAAGTTAATTTTTGTGTATGGTGTGAGGAGGGGGTCAAAGCTAATTTTTTTCATATGTTAGCTAATTGATTTAGCATCATTTATTGAAGAAATTAGTCTTTCCCCACTGTGTTCCAGGGACAACTTTGTCCTAAATTAGGATTTGTTTCTAGATATTGTATTCAGTACAATTTATCTATTTGTCTATATTTACACAAATTAAAGGAAGTTTTACTCTTTTCTGTCCACTGTTTATGCTTTTTTCTTTCTTTCTCTTGCCTAATTGCAGCGGCTAGGCCCTCCATTATGACATTGACTGGAAGTGGTCAGAATGAGCATCCTTGCATTACTCTGATCTTAGGAGAATGTGTTCAGTATTTCAAAGGTAGGTATCTTATTAGCAATAGGCCTTCCTTAGATGCTGTTTATCATTGCTGAGGAAATTGCTTCCAAGTTTTTGAGTATTTTTATCATGGATAGGAGGCAAATTCTGTCAAATATTTTTTCTATACCTATTTGAATGATCATATAATTGTTCTCCTGTAATATGTTGCTCTGGTGAATTAGAATGTTTGAGTTTCATACATTAAGCCAATCTTACATTCTTGAGATAAAACTTCACTTGTTCATGACATGTAATCCTGTTTATATATTTTTCTATATTCTATTTGCTAATATCACTAATTGTTATTGAGTCCATGTTCATGAAGGATACTAGACCCTAATAAGCTTATCTTGATGTCCTTTTGTGGTCTCAGTATCAGCATCAGGCAGGCCTCATAGAATGAGTTGGGGAATATTGTGTTCCCCTCCATTTTTGAAAAGAATGGATATAAAATTGATATTTCTTTCTCAAATGTTTGATAGAATTCACCAGTAAAACCATCTTGGAGAGGAATTTTCTTTCTGGGAATTTTTTTTATTACTATTTAAATTTCTTTAATGGATATAGGAATAAGAATATTCTTCATTTCTTGTTGTGCCAGTTTTTGTGAGTTTTTGCAAAGAATTTATGCATTTAATGTATGTTGATGAATCTATTGGCATAAAATTGTTCATAATATTTACTTGTTATTCTTTTAATTCCATAGTATAAGTAGCAATATTCTGTCTTTAATTCTTGATATTTGGAATTTATATTTTCTCTATTTTTCAATCAATCTTGCTAGAGAGTTTTCAGTTTTATTATTCTTTTTCAAAAAAGAAAAAACTTCTGGGGCTGGCCCCATGGCCAAATGGTTAAGTTCACAGGCTCTGCTTTGGTGGCTCAGGATTTTCCTGGTTTGGATCCTGGGCAGGGACATGACACTGCTCATCAAGCCACACTGAGGCGACGTCTCACATAGCACAACCAGAAGGACTAGAATATACAACTATGTATTGGGGGTCTTTGGGGAGAAGAAGAAGAAAAAAAAAGATTGGCAATAGATATTAACTCAGGTGCCAATCTTTAAGGAAAAAAACCCCCCAAACTTCTGACTTTATTCATTTTCTCTTTGTTGTTTTTTATTTTATTGATTTCTGCTGTTATGTTACTGTTTTCCCTCTTTTACTCTTTTGGGTTCAATTTACTCTTCTTTCTATATAACTCCTTACAGTAGAAGCATAAATCATTGATTGTGCCCTCTAACACAGACCTTTAAGTTGTATGTTTCCTTACACATACTGCTTTGGTTGCATCCTGCATATTTTGATGTATTGTTTTTTCATTATCATTTAGTTCAAAATATATTTTAATGTTGTCATTGTGGTGTCATCTTTGACTCCTACATTATTTATAACTTTTTTGTTTAATTTATAAATATTTGGGGGGTTTCTAGACATCTTATAGTTATTGATTTCTGATTTAATACTGTCATGATGAGATAACATACTCTCTATGATTTTGATTCTTTAGAATTTATTGAGATTTCTTTTATGGCTCAGCATATGGTCTATCTCGGTGAATAGTCCATGTACACTTGAGAAGAATATGTCTTCTGCAGTTACTACTTATAGTAATCCAGAAATGTTAACTAGGTCAGTTTCTGTGGTTAGTGTTCACATCTTCAAAATCTTCTAATTTTTTTTTAATTAATACTAAGACAGAGGCCTAAAGTCAGCAGCTCTGGCTGTGGATTTGTTATATTCTTTTTGACAATTTTTTCTTCATGTATTTGGCCACTTTTTTGTTAGTTACATATGTGTTTAGTATTGTATATCTTCTTTGTGAACTGTGATTTTTATTACTGTGAAATATTTATATAGCCACACCAGCTTCCTTATGCTTAAATGGTATAGCTTTTTAACTCCATTGTTTATTAAAGTGTCCTTCAGCTTATTTCTTATAGTCAACATATAGTTGGGCTAGGTCTTGCCTTTTGTCCAATATAAGCATCTATGCCTTTTGGGGGGGTAGCGAGGAAGATTGGCCCTGAGCTGTGTCAATCTTCCTCTATTTTGTATACAGGACACCACCACAACATGGCTTGATGAGTGGTGTGTAGGTCCACACCCAGGATCTGAACTCGCAAACCCCAGGCTGCCAAAGTGGAGCACATGAACTTAACCACTATGCAACCAGGCTGGCCCCAACAACCTGTGCTTTTAAATCAGAGTTTTAGTCCATTTATATTTAATGTAATTTTTAACTCACTTATGTTGAAGTCTACCATCTTGGTGTTAATTTTTATCTGTCCTATGAGCTCTTTTTTCCTCTACTCTTTCTTTCTTGCCTTTTATCATTAAATCAAATATTTTTAGATTTCCATTGTATCTCTTCTGTTGACTTTTTTTTCTTTTGAGGAAGATTGGCCCTGAGCTAACATCCATGCCCATCTTACTATACTTTATATGTGGGACACCTGCCACAGCATGGCTTGACAAGCAGTGTATAGGTCCACACCTGAGATCCAAACTGGGAAACCCCAGGCCATCAAAGCGGAATGTGTGGGCTTAACCGCTGCACCACTGGGCCAACCCCTCTTCTATTGACTTTTAATTTAATCTTTTCTATGTTTAGTGATTGTTCAGAGTTGTACTATCCAACAGAAATATAATATGAATCATAAATGTGGGTCATGTATAATTTTAAATATTCTAGTAGCCACATTAAAAGAGTAAAAATAACAAGTGGAATTAAGCTTACTAAGATATTTTATTAAACTCAATATATCCCAAATATTATCATTTCAAATATAGTCAATATAAATTTTTTTGTTGTTGTTGAGGAAGATCAGCCCTGAGCTAACTACTGCCAATCCTCCTCTTTTTGCTGAGGAAGACTGGCCCTGAGCCAACATCCTTGCCCATCTTCCTCTACTTTGTACATGGGATGCCTACCACAGCATGGCGTTTTTGTCAAGCTGTGCCATGTCCGCATCTGGGATCTGAACCTGCAAACCCTGGACCACCGAGAAGCGGAAGGAACGTGCACACTTAACTGCTGCGCCACCAGGCCAGCCCCCAATATAAAAATTTTAATGGATACTTTCCATGCTTTTTCTACCAAGAATTTGAAATCTGGTTGTATTTTACACTTATAGCACATCTCAGTTCTGACTAGGCACATTTCAAGTGCTGAATAACAAGGTACATGCAGCACCTACCATATTAGACAGTATAGTACTTGAGATCTCAAATACATCTTTAATTTCTCAAAATCTGTGTTCAGCAAATATTTTCTTGCTTCATGAATAATGTAAGAACCTTACAACAGTATACTCCAATTAATGTTTTCTTGATCTGTGTGCTCTTATTGCCATACATTTTAATTTTACATATGCTATACTTCATATTTCTCTTATTTTCCAATCTTTTAAAGAAGTTTAAATATATGTGCGTATATATAATACATATTTACATATACACATAAACACAATAATAATACTTTTTACATGTAAAGTGATATATATTTATGAACATTTTAACTTTTTCCAGTGTTCTTTGTTCCTTCTTTTAAAACTTCCTTTCAGCCTAAAAAAATTTTAGCATTTTGTTTAGTACAGATCTACTGGAGAGTAATTCTTTCAACCTTTTCTGTCTTTGAAAAAGCCTTTATTTTACATCCATTTTAACAGATATTTTTGCTGAGTATAGAATTTTATATTTGTAGGTTTTTTAATTTCAATATTTTAAAGATGTAGCATTGTCTTCTATATTCTATTGTTTCTAATAAGTCAGTCTTCATTCTTATCATTGTTTTGTGCATAATGTGTCTTTTTCCTCCAAATGATTTTAAGGTTTTTCTCTTTATCTTTGATTTTCAGCAGGTTGATGTACCTAATTGTGGTTTTCATAAAATTTATCCCTTTTTGGAATTTCTGAACTTCTTGGATCTGTGTATTTGATTTCTTTTATCAATTTTGGAAAATTGTTAGACATCATCTCTTGAAAATATCTCCTGATCCTTTTTCTTTTTCCTCTTTCTGGGCCTCTTATAACATATATTAGATGTTGTTCTTCATATCTCTGATATGCTTTTACTTTTTAAATCTCTTTTTCCCATTTGTGTTTCAGATTAAATAATTTCTACTGAATTATATTCAAGTTCACTGGTTTTTCTCCCTGTGCTGTCTCCACTCTGCATGTAAGTCCATAAAAGTAATTCTTCATCTCAGAATTCCCTTTTGGCTTTTTTTTTTTATAGTTTTCATGTTTCTGTTGAAATTACTTACTTGTTTGTGCATCTTGTCCACATTTTCAACTAGATTCTATAACATAGTCATAGTTATTTCAAAGTCTCTATCTGATAATCCCAGCATGTGGGTCATTCTAGGTCTGGTTCTATTGATTATTTTTTTCTCTTGATGTCTGGCAAAATTTCCTTGTTTCTTCACGTCTCATAATTTTTTAGTGAATGCAAAACATTGCAAGTAAAAAAAGTCAGAGACTTAAGCGAATGATATCTACACTGTTGTCAGTTGAATTGTGTCCCTGAAAAAGACATGTTGAAGTCTTAATTTCTGTAACCTATGAATGTAATCTGATTTGGAGATAGGATCTTTGAAGATGAAATCAAGTTAAGACAATGTCTTACTGGGTTAGGGCGGGCCTTAATTTCAAGGACTAGTGTCTTTATAACGAGAGAGAGATTCAGAAACAGACACTCTCAGGGAAGAAGGTCGTGTGAAGACAGAAGCAGAGATCAAAGTTACACTACCACAAAATAAGGAATGCTAAGGATTGTCAGCAACCACTGAAAAGCAAAAGAGGAAAGAAAAAAATTCTTCTTTAGTGCCTTCAGAAGAAGTATGGCCCTGCCAACACCTTGATTTCAGACCTCTAGCCGTCAGAATTGGGAGAGAATAAACTTCTGTTGTTTAAGACACCCAGTTTGAGTTAATTTGTTACAGCAGCCCTGGGAACTAGTACACACCCAGAAAAGAGCATGCCTCTTCTTCTTTGAGTCTGTTGTATGCTGTTAAGTCAATTTAGTTTATAGTCAAACTGGGTCTAGGTGTTGCTAAATTTTTTGTTTTAGTTAGATTCAGTTCATCACAGGTTTCAAATTAATTGAGTATGTTATCAGAACCTTTCTTTCATCAGGACTTTGGCTCTGATTGCCTGGAAGGTGTGTCTCATCTCTCCTGCTTTCCCCTAGTCATTAACTGTTGTTGTTTGGTGCTCAGTGTAAGGCCTGGAGTACCTGTCTGGTGTCTTTCACTTCTCCTCTCCTGCCCTCACGTGTCAGTAAGCCCATTAGGCCTGTGACTCAGGGAGGGTCTGTCTCAGTGCTCAAGCTCTGCTTCCAAATGTTCTCATCAGCAGTTGACGAAGAACAGTGGACAAAAGTTGACAGGTGAGTGCAAACTAAACCATGATACCAATCCATACTTCTCTTTTAAAAATGTGTTAAAACTTTGGCTGTTTTTTTTCTTTTTTTTTACCAGGCCTATGGTAGCTTTCTCTTCCTTCCGCTGTTCTGCCAAAGATAAAAGCAGCTATCAATTTATTCCTTCCTAAAAAGGACTTGATGTTTCTTGCATTTTAAGTGATTAGGTTTTTTTGTGACCCTACCTTTATTATGAGTTTTTTAAAAATTGATTTTTATAGGTTATATAGCTTATTCTCATTGTTTGGGTCTGCATCAGAGATCCCAAAGGCCATCCAAGTTTTGGTGACTTACAAGACTCTGGTTACAACTTCTAGTTACAGTTTTTTACAGCAAAATCATGCAAAGAAAAATCAGCAAAGGGAAAAGGCACATGGGGTGAAGTTTGGAAGAAACCAGATGTGAGTGTCAAAGAGTCCTCTCTCAGAGGAGTTGCACAGGATGTACTTAATTCCTCCAGCCACTAAAAGTGACAACACATGTAAAATGTTGTCTACCTGGGAGGCTGAGCCTTGGAGCCCAGGGCTTTTATCAGTGGTCACTCACATAGGCCTATAGTGTCTTTATGACCAATTGCAGTCACTGAAGCTCCAGGCCCCCAGAAGGAAAGCAGGTGTTTACCACAAATCCCATGGTTTGCATAAACAATCTAGACAAAGTGATTCAAAGTCCTGAGTGTGCAAAACACTTTTCATTAGAACATTCCAAGATTTCAATTCTTGGAAGCCAGCCAAAGGCCAGTCATGAAAACAGACTCTTCATGGGAATATGCAAGTTTGAGCAACTCAGACCTAATAAATTGACTCTTGAAGTAAGAGAAACCCCACAGGTACTCTAAGGTCCAAGTGAATTTCTCTAGATAGTTTCTACATCCTAAGCAGGATGAGAGCCTTAATAATATTTTATAATTCTGTTTCATTAGATTTATTCCTAGGATATTTGTGTTATTCAGGATTCCTATATATACGATTTATTCATTTATTATGAGGAATTGGTTCCCACAATTATGAAGGCTGGTAAGTTTTACCATCTGGCATCTTCAAGCTGGAGACCCAAGAAAGCCAGTGGTATAATTGAAGTCCAAAGTAAAGAAGTTCAAGTTCAAAGGCCTTGAGATTCAGGGGAGCTGATGGTACAAATCACGGTCCAAGGGCAGGAGAAGATGAAATGAGATGTCCTAGTTCAAGAAGTGAGGCAGAAGAGAGAAGGGGCAAATTCCTCCTTCCTCTGCCTTTTCTTCTATTCAGGCCCTCAACAATTGGATGATGCCCACCCACATTATGGAAGGCAATCTACTTTATTGAGCCCACCAATTCAAATGCTAATCTTATCCAGAGACATCTTCACAGACACGCCCCAAAATCTTAGCACTCCATGGCCAGTCAAATTGATACAAAAAATTAACCATCACAATATTTTATAATTTTTCCATTATGTAAATATTATCATTTCATAAATTTTATTTTCTCATTCTTGCTAGTTCATAGAAATACAATGATTTTTTAATTTTGCCCTTCAATTCAGCAACAGTTTTTAAATTTAGTTATTAATTTTAAATTCCAATACTCATCTATAGATTATTTTGGATTTCCTATAAATATAATCATGCTATCTGCAAATATGACTTTTTTTACATTTAAATCTTTTTGCTTTTTCTTTCTTTCTTTTTCGCCTTGTTGTCCTGGTCAGAACCTTCAACATAGTGTTTATCGGCAGTTGCAAAAACAGTTGTCGTTGTCTCATTTCTGATTTCAGAGAGAAAGCTTTCAATATTTCAACATGAAATATAATACTTGCTATAAGACTTCCTTCCTTCCTTTCTTTCCTCTTTGTTGTTACTATTCCTATTCCTTCTTATCAAACTAAGAAAATTCCTTTCTACTTTTAGCTTGGTAAAACTTTTTTCATGAATGCCTGTATAGTTTTGTCCAAGGTCTCTTATACATTGTTTCAAAAGATCATTTTTTGCCTCCTTTATTCTGTTAATGTGATAACAAATATTGAAACTGATTGCTGCTCCCTGATTCAATTTTCTAGTATTTGGTTTAGGACTTTTGTTTCTGTGTTTATGAGTGATACTGACTTTTAACTTTCTTTGCTTATAGCATCTTTGTTAGTTTTGGTATCGCGTTTATGATATTCTGGTACAGCAAATTGTAAAGAGTTCCCTTTCTCTGTACTTTGAAAGAGCTTGAATTAAATCATTAATATTTAGTCTATAAATATGGTAGTTTTCTAGGGCTGCCATGACAAATTACCACAAAGTAGGTGGCTTAAAACCACAGAAATCTATTCTCTCCCAGTTCTGGAGGCTGGAAGTCAATCGAGGTGGCAGCAAGGCTATGCTCTCTCTGAAGCTTCTAGGAGACGGTCCTTCCTTGTCCTTTTTCACCGTTTGGTGGCTGCTGGCCATATTTGGCATTCCTTGCTGTGTAGACATATCACTCCAGCCTCTGCCTCTGTTGTCACATGATAATCTCTCTGTGTCTGGATCCCCTCTCTTCCTCTTGTAAAGACACCGGTCATATTTAGTTTAGGGCCCACCTGAATCCACCCAATCCTGTGATCTCATCTTAACTAATTCCATCCACAACGACACTATTTCCAAATAAGGTTACATTCTGAGGTTCTGGGTAGACATGAATTTTGAGGGGACGCTGTTCAATCTAGTACAATATATATTTTGAGGAATTCACATGAAGTCCTCTTACCTGGAGTTTCTTGATGGAAAAATCTTTATTATGAGTTCAAATTATTTAATAGATAAATTTTCTCAGACTTTCTATTTTTTTCTTATCTCTGTTTTGGTGATTAGTATTTCCCTAGGGGTTGTCTATTTTATCTAAATTTTCTGACTTTGGTATAACGTTATTTATTATATTCTTCTATTATCTTTATAATATCTCTGTAGGATCTGTAGTGATGTTCCCCTTTTTATTTCTCACGGTAGTAATTTATGTTGTCTCTCTCTTTTTTTAAAAATTAGTCCTGCTAGGGGTTTATCAATTTTTATCAGCATTTATAAACAACCAACTTTTAACTGTGTCAAATTTTTCTAGTGTTATAGGGTTTTTTGAAACATTTTTTTTTGCTGAGGAAGATTTGCCCTGAGCTAACATCTGTGCCAGTCTTCCTCAATTTTATTTGTGGGTTGCCAGGACAGCATGGCTGATGAGTGATGTAAGCTGGCACTCAGAACCTGAACCCACAAACCTGGGCCACCAAAGCAGAAGGTGCCAAACTTAAACGTTACACCATGGGGCCATCCCCTAAGTGTTATGTTTGTTTTTAATTTAATTAATTTCTGTGATTTATTATTTCCTCCCTTCTGTTTTGCTTGGGTATAATTTGTTTCATTTTCTAGCCTCTTCAGTTAATTGATTTTCAGTCCTTCCTCTTTTCTGATATATGCATTTCTTCTATATCTTTTCCTCTAAGCAGAACTTTACTTTAATCCCACAAATTTTGATGTCTTATTTTCACCATCATTTGGTTCAAAATGTTTTATAACTTTTATGGTCATTTATTTTTTGATTCATTGGTTATTTAGGAGTGTAATGGTCAATTTGTAAATACTTTAGAATTTTCTAGTTATCTTTCTGTTACTGATTTGTAGCTTAATCATCAGAGAACATGCTCAAGATAATTTTATGCTTTGAAATTTGCTGAGACTTGCTTTATGGCCCAGCATATGATTATTTTATTAAATATTCCCTGCGTGCTTTAAAGCAATCTGTATTCCACAGTAGTTTGCATAGAATTCTATAGACTTCAATTAGGTCAAATTTGCTAGTTATGTTCTAACAGTCTTCTACAAACCACTGATTTTATTTATCTTAAAAATGTGCACTATTGGTGGGAATGTAAATTGTTGCAGCCACTATAGAAAACAGTATGGAGTTTCCTCAAAAAATTAGAAATAGAACTACCATATGATCTAGCAATTCCACTTCTGAGTATTTATCCAAAGAAAACAAAAACTCTAACTCAAAAAGATATATGTACCTCCATGTTCATTGCAGCATTATTCACAATAGCTGAGCTAGGGAAGCAGACTAGGTGTCCATCCATAGATGAACTGTTAAAGAAATTGTAAATATTATTCAGCCATAAAAAGAAGGAAATCTCCATTTGCAAAGCATGGATGAAACTTAGGGCTTTATGTTAAGTGTAATAACTCAGAGAAAGACAAATACTGTATGAACTCACTAATAAGTGGAATTCAAAAAAACAAAAAGCAGAAAACCAAGCTCATGGATACAGAGAATAGACTGTTTATTGCCAGAGGGGGAGTGGGGATGGGGTGGAGCGTGAGCAAAATAGGTGAAGGGGGTTAAAAACACATGCTGTGAGAGAAATCTCCAACTATAATCAGAATTGTTATGTTTTCCTTTTGGGTTGATACTTTTTATATTAAAATTTTGTAATTATGAAAATCTCTTTCAATGTCAAGTAAAGTTTGTAAGTCTACCTTGTCTGGTGTTTGTATCACTCCAATGGCATTCTTTCTGTTGTGTTTTCATTAAGCAGTTTTACATTCAGACTTTTTCTTTGTTATTCTTATCTTTAAGATGTGTCTCTTGGAAGCAACATATAGTTGTTTTTGGCTGTTTATCCAGTCTGACAATATCTTTTAATTGGAGTATTTGGTTTGTCTAGACTTAGCTAAATCCAATAAATGTAAAAGCGTTATCTTAGTTTTTGTCTTATCAGTTCTTTTGTATTACTATTAAATATTTTTAGTATCAGTTATGTCATTGATTATTCCTTTATTATTCAATTTTAAACTCAATTTAAAAATTTTTCATTGATTGTTTTATTTTTCCATACCCCCAATTAACTTATGAGTTACCCTTTATTATTGTTTTAGGGCTAACCCTAGAGATCACAATATTTATTTTTCGCTTCTTATAATCTATCAATTGTTGCAGTTATAAACACTGTTATAATGAACATCTTATAAAAACTTGCAAGCATGTTTTCTGGAGAATAATCTTAGTGGAAGTTGAAGTTTCTTGAAAAAATATTGCTGAGATTTGGGTTGAACTTGCATTGACTTTATGGATAATTTGGGAAGAATTAGCATTTTAAAGGTATTGAATCCCGTCTGTCTTGGGGATTTTGTTTTACGTACTTTTCTTATACTTTGCAATTTTCTCCTTAACAGTCTTGCATATCCTGTGTTCATCTAATTCTTAGATACTTTATCTTTTGGTAGGGCTGTAAACTGAATATTTTACTATATACAACTTTTATAATTGCAATTATTCAATAAGAAGGTTAACTATTTTTGTATATATTGTATATATTTGTATATTAATTAGTTTTGTAGTCTTGTTTGATCTTGTATACAGTTACCTTGAGAAACTTTCAAAAATGCATTTGCCATTTCACTTCTCTGATGGAATAAGATGCAATATAAATAAATTTTGTCCTTCTTTCCTTTTCTTTCTCTTTCTCTCCTCCTCTTCCTTCTTCTCTCTCTCTTTCTCTCATATTGTGTTATAAAAATCAATGGGATGAACATGTTTATGCATATAGCTTTTCCATATTTTGGATTGTATTGTTAGGATAGACTTCCAGAAGTGTGATGAGTGAGTTAAAAGATATGAACTTTTGATGGCTCTTGAGATATATTGCCAAATTGTGTTCCAAAAGGGCAAAATCTTAAAATGTTGAGATTGCAGTCTCTTCCAATTGGTATACCAATGACACCTCCTTTTCCTGATGCTCAAGTCTGCAGTCTGTGTAGACTCTGCATTGTCCTTTGCCCACTGTTTCAGCTACTCAGTATCTTCTCATTTAACTTTATTGTCCTCTAGGCCAAATAGAAAGCTCTGAATTGTGACCAGCCTGACCATACAGAAATTCGGAGTCATAAAGACCTAAGTTCAAATCTCAGCTCCATCACTTCCTGGCTGTGTGATCTTAGGCATGTTCTTTAGCTACTCTGATCCTTGGTTTCCTTATCTGTTAAAAGGGGTAATACTTTCTATGTTGTGATATTGCTGTGGATTATTTAAGTCAATATATGCTAGTGTCTCCCTAGGGCCTGAAAGTGTCTACAGTATTTTTCTAGTGACAGTGAAAGTTTAAAGCTTAAGGAAGATATTCTGTTTTCTATCTTCTGTCAGTTATTATTGATGTTATTGGCTTACGAGCTATGCACATTCCAGATAAAATACGCATAAATGTGTCCATTAATGGAAGAAGACTATGGCAGAGGCCTGGCCCTTTTTCGTGGGATCTGAGCAGATTTTGCTGGATGAACAATATTAGTGTATGGTGCCATTGGCTGAGCCAAATTACCAAATGCATATTCCCCTTTTATTTTTTTAAATGACTTATTTTTCTTTTATTATTGAGGTTTTTTAAAAAATAAAGAATTGATATTTAAGAACAGTTTTAGTTTCACAGCAAAATTGAGCAAGAAGTACAGAGAATTCCCATATACCTTCTGCCCCTGACATTTACAGGGGCCTTATCAACATTCCCTACCGGAGTGGTACATTTGTTACAATTGACACATCATAATTACCCATAGTCCATGGTTTACCTTAGGGTTCACTCTTGGTGTTGTACATCTTATAGATTTGGACAAAAGTGCAATGATATGTATCCACTGTTATAGTATCATACTGAGTATTGTCACTGCCTTAAAAATCCTTTGGGCTTTGCCTAGTCATCCCTGTCCACCCCCAGCTTCTCCCTCCCCAACCAAACGCCTGGTAACTACTGATCTTTTTACTGTCTCCATAGTTTTGCCTATTATAGAATGTCATATAGTTGGAGCCATACGGTATGTAGCCTTATCAAATTGACTTCTTTCACTTAGCAATATGCAGTTAAGTTTCCTCTATGTCTGTTTGTGGCTTGACAGCTCATTTCTTTTTAATGCTATATAATATTCTGTCATCTGGATGTACCACAGTTTATTTATCCATTCACCTACTGAAGGACATCTTGGTTGCTTCCAAGTCTTGGTAAATACCAAGAAGTGTGATTACTGGGTCCTGTGGTAAAAGTGTGTTTGGTTTTGTAGGAAACCATCAAACTGTCTTCCACAGTGGCTGTACCATTTTGCATTCCCACTAGCAGTGGATGAGTTTCTGTCATTCCACATCCTTGACAGCATTTGGTATATTCAGAGTTCTGGATTTTGGCCATTCTAATAGGTGTGTAGTGGCATCTCATTGTTTTAAGTTGCATTTCCCTGATGACATTTGATGTGGAGCATCTTTCTATATGTTTATTTGCCATCCATATATCTTCTTTGGTGAAGTGTTTGTTAAAGTCTTTGGCCCATTTTTTAATCAGATTGTTTGTCTTCTCATTGTTGAGTTTTAAGAGTTCTTTATATATTTTGGATAACAATTCTTTATCAGATGTGGCTTTTGCAAGTATTTTCTCCCAGTCTGTGGCTTGTCTTCTCATTCTCTTGACATTGTCTTTCACAGAGCAGAAGTTTTTAATTTTAATGAAATTCAGCTTATCAATTCTTTCATGGATCATGCCTTTGGTGTTGTATCTAAAAAGTTACCACCATACCCAAGATCAGCTGCGCTTTAGAGAGACCAGAGATAGATCCACATAAATATAGTCATTTATCTTTCATGATGAAGCAAAGGCAATACAATGGAGCAACAACAGTTTTTTCAAAAAATGGTGTAGGAACAACTGGACATCGACCTGCAAAAAAGAAAAAGAAAGAATCCAGACACAACCTTATACCCTTCACAAAAATTAACTCAAAATGGATGCTAGGCCTAAATATTGAGTGCATATTCCTCTTGGGATAAAAATTTTAATCACTTATTTTCCCAAAGGTATTGGCCCAGCATCCTTTTAGTGCTAATATTAGATCCAAGTAACCCAAAGTAGTTGTTATTCTTATTAAAAGTCCTTTGCTCAGATGTGGCTTCCACTCAGCTTTTTGTTTCCTTATCCATAAAAAAAAGTTAACATAGAATATTACTTGCAAGATATCATACTCTTTCTTCTTCCCTTCCACAGTCAAATCTGTCACCCTGGACATAAACCACACACAGACTCCCAGTCCTGAATGTGAAATTACACTCTTGCAGGGACTCAGTGTGAATGAAAACGTAGCTAAATGTTTTTGTACCATCTGAAACTAACCTCACCAGCTTACTGATTTATAGGAAATTAATAGCAGTTTTTAAAAAGGAATGTAATTTTAGAAAGTCATAACCAACAAAAACAACAACAAAACTGAGTGGCTTATGGGTTACGTCACTGGTGATACCAAGAAGAAAACAAGGTCATATCTCAGGATAGCTTCCATTTTGCGCGAGAGACTGACCTGTAAACAGACAATTTCAACCCAGTATGGGAAATATCATGATAGAGGGATGTGTAATGTTCTATGAGATCACAGGGGGCCACTAAGTTAGCTTGGTGAGAGTGGGGAGCAGTCATGGAAGGTTTGGTTTTAGAGCTATGGCTGGTCCGCCAGGATAAAACCAGACATGGAGAAGAAATTTTTGACCCTGTCGTTAGTAAGTCAGTCAACCAAACAATCAACCAAAAATAATCTAATGTTAACCCGAAAAACAATTTTTAACTTAGAAGTTTTCTGGAAAGCAGACTTCTGTGTCCTTTCTAGCCATGATCAACATGTGACAAGGGCCCAGGTCTGTGAATACCCACAACAAAGAACCAGAGAGTAGAGATTTTCTACCCTGACTTGATTTAGCTGCTATTGTTTGGTTTGTGGCCTTCCTGACTTGGGACGTCTTTTCCATACGGCCGGTGATAACCACCTGCTTCTGTTTCCCTTAGCTGATTATATTTGACCCCTCTGGTTATTCCCAAGGGGCAATCCTGGCTCCAAAGGCTCTCCCTGACCCATTACCACTCTTATCTAAGTTTGACATGTGTTCTTAGATACTTTTAGCCTGCATTGACTGAGTGCCTTGATCCTTTACAGGCAGGCAAGGGTGTCTGCCTCTGTGGGGCAGGGCTTGTGTGAGGACCAGGTGAACTGTGGGGGGCATTGGGGCAGAGGTGGGGGCCTCTGCAGTGTGGCAGTGGGGTACACTCCAGGGGGTTGAGAAGTGTGCACGGACCAGGACTGTGTTGACAGTGTATGTGGTCCAGAGAGGGGTGAGGCTTATCAGGGGCAGAAGACTTGTGCTTCACAAACAGCCATAAAAAGGATCAGCCCCATCTTCCAAAGCCTGAAACAACTGAGTGCCTCCATGCCAAGGGCTAGCCCCACTCAGCTGCACTCCTAAGAGAACTGACATCAGCCTTGTTGGCCTCAGCCCTATCACAACTGTAGCCCCTGAGCCTAGCAACAAGCTACACTGGGTACCAACCCAATTAAGAGGACAATTGCAATAAGAGTGTGCTAATAGACTTTGTAGCCAACAGTGCTAAGGCCTCTCCAAACCGGATTTACAAACAGCTGTCCAGGGAAGGAAAGATCAGACTCCCTGGGTACCTGCAGTGGGAGCAACCCTGCCACAGCAGAAGAACACAAGTAGCCCACAAAGGGGTCACTCCTGGTTCTTATGGTCTGGTGACAAGAGGAAAGCACACTGCTGGGCCTCATAAGGCATCTCATAGATAAGGCCACTTCTCCAAGATCAGGAGACATAGCTGACTCACCTAGTACAAAGAAAATCGCACAGAGAAAGAGGCATAATGAGGAGGCAAAGGAATACTTTCCTCTCTAAGCAAGGGAACACTACGAAACACCAGAAAAAGAACTAAGTGAAACAGAAACTGGTATAAGGTTTTAAAAGAGCTTAGGAAACTTGGCAAGATTTAGCAGATTTCTCTGTCCACTTTGAGGAAAGAAGGTTACCCAATAACTGAAGGATGTTATATGTTAGTCTGAGGAGAAAGGCAGGAATGTTTTAGGTCAAAATAGCATGAGGAAAGGCCATAGGGTGGAAATGGACTTGGTATGTTTAGGAGACTAAAAGGTAATAGTTGTTGTATGCGGTGGGGTAAGGAAAGAAGGGAGTACAAGTTGATTTGGGGAGAATGTTCAGGGTCCATTTGTGTGCAAGCCATTAGACGTGTCATTTTCAATGTTAATAATAGCCAATTGAGACTTCCTGAACTGGCTGAGTTGGGGGAAGGGTGTGTTTGGCATAGCCACGGAAACTTAAAGTTGTCTGAAATTTCATATGCTTTGCTTCATTAAAGGCAAGAAAAAGGTTTTAATTAAGCATGTTTTTCTAAGACATATTGTCTGTTAGTGTTGTTGACTTTTAAGGTTACTTTTTGCTGGGGTTGAGATGGGTCCTTTCTTGGGTAGATTAGCTAGGAGTTAATGCCTTTGGTTGTCATGTCCTTGGCTTGACATTAGCTTTCAATGAGAAAGTGACCCAACACATTTTTAACATGCTTCTTGGCTTGGTGAAGTACTTCAAACATCCAGGGAGGAAAAACTCTTTCAGAATGGGCCCACTGGGCAGTCATTTATTTTGAGATTCACACTTTACACCATTTTTAGTGGTTTTCACACAGAGAAGAGTTGGTTTCAACCCAGCAGGTTAAGCTCTGATCCTCACTGGAAAAATTTACCATTTTTTGTTGTATAAAATAGACTAAAACTTTCCACTGGAGTAGAGGTTTTGATCCTAGCCTCATCTATTTGTTCAGGCCAACCTATTTTGTCGATAGAGACCGGTGGGCCAATTGGAAAAGGCTGGAAATGTTGGACCTGGCAGTGTTGTCAACACCTGCTTGGATGCGTTTGCTTTGAAGTGTTCTGATTCTCTGTATGTTTTCACTCTCAGTGCCTCTCAGGTTGCTAGAAAGAGATCTCAAGATGGACAAAGGTAAAACCCCTTGTCCAGGATCTGCATAAGACAGAAGTATGCTGGGAGTGTATTTCTCTGTCTTTCAGACGCTCCACTCCTATCCAGGAGTCATCAGAGCCAGTATCTTTTTAATGGCTTTTCTACTTTTTTGGGTTTTTTGTTGTTGTTGTTGTTGTTTGTTTTTGCTTGGATGTCTGAAATATTACAAATGCTATAATGCTTGCAGAAAAGTGCTGTCCTGGATAGCCATTTTAATATGTACTTCCACTTAAAAAGCAAGAAGGGCAGATAATTAATGAAGTATATCCAGGAAGAGGCAAGATGGAATGTTATGTACTATATGAATAGAGGGATTTCCTTTCAGGAAGTGGGAGGGGTCAAAGATGAGTGTGTCAGTCTCAAAGGCAAATAATTGGGCAGGGGGTGGTGCTGGTAGTAAGAATGTGGAGAACAGAGCCAATAATCTCTATTTTCTCAGTGAAATGTGCATTTGGATTGTCCAATTGTGAGGTAAGTTTTAGGAATGATCAGAAATATTGAAGAAAGTAAATATTTGCAAAGTACTTTAGTTTAGAGTCATTATAATTTGTTTATCCTTGAGATGTATCAATCTAATATGTAAGTATTCTTATTGCTAGAAGATGTTAGTTGACTTAAATTGCAGTTAAGATACTTTTTTTTGATTGATTGCAAAAGAGCTCTAGTGAAAGAGCTGTTTATTATTACCCTAGAAAACATATATATATAAATTGGAAATTTTACATTGAATCTTTTTTTCTTATTCTACACTATAATTTCTTATTGTATATTGTCTGATTTATCTTCAATTGACAGTGACTTCTAACACACTAGTTTTAATTTCTCTTTTCATGGCCCCCACCCAACATTTCTATTAAATATTTATCTATAACTAAGCAGTAAAGTAGATTAGGAGAATCTATTCTTTGTATGCTTGGTGGCATAATTGTTTTATAAGTTCAGCTGTTGTATATTATATTTTATTAAGTGGGCATATTTAGAGCTTTGTCTTCAAAGCAGCTTTGCTAATTAATTAATATGATAGGTCCAATTATGAAATACATTTCAAAAAGCACTACTTAAGAATAATTCCAAAATATGTTTGAAAAGGAAGAAAACAAGTTTTTCTCAGCCTTCTACAAATAATTTTCTCTTTGAGTCTGGTGAGTGAGTAGAAGTCAATGAAACACATAAGGAATTTGGTTTTTATCATTTTCTTCAAAGAACTTAACTATGGCCCTCATCCTTCCCCACTGGTTCAGAAACGTGGTTTTGGTAGAGAAGAAGGGTTTCTCTCATTAAATAAAAGAAACCTTTAAGACTAAATGAATGCAGAATAGAGGATTCTACAATTATACCTAGATTGCAAGCACTCCAAATTCAAATGGAAAGTCCATGGCCCCATTTATGCACCAGGCAGAGACATGCTCTTACACAGTCTTAACTTCCACCCTTCTCTCTCTCAATGGACCTCTCATGGAATATTATTTCTCAACCAAGAAATCAGTAAACCAAATTATTGAAAATTAACTAAATTATTCACTCCCAAATTACTTTAGCTCTTTAGAACATTTTCATTTGTTGTTTGATATTTACTGATCAGTTCCCATTAACTATAGAAAGATTATTTCCTTTTTTGTGAGCAATAAATTTAATTCTAGAAACCTGTTGTTGATTAGCTGTTGGAAAGAGAATCCCAAGTCATGAGGATGTTGTACATTCCAATGACAAATTATTTCTGTGTATTTTTGGTGCAGGGATATTCTTGGAGCAAAACGAGGGCACACACTTCTGAACTGGATATGAATTGTTTGCCATAAATTATACACATCATGGACTCTGAAAGAACCAGATGTTCAGAGCACTTTTTATTTTGGGCATCCTAAAACCAGTTGGGATACAATGAACTTTTAGAAAAAGCTATCGTTAAGAACAGTATAAAAAACTTGCACCTTGATCGAATTCATTTTTCAATTTTGTCAGTTATTTTCTTTGAAATTTATTCTCCATAAGCTATTTGAGTGTTTTTACACTTTTAAGATACTTATTCATTTTGATAATTATCTGGTTAACTCCATGATCGTGTCATACTATATGTGGTCAATGCTGATGTTTTAAAAGGTCTCTACATCCTTATATATATTTTAAATGGAGAGTTTATCCTGACTTATCTAAAAGACAACAGATGTAAATGATGATTATTCTCTCCTGTCCTCATTCATGACCTTCTTCCTCCTTTGAGAATGGGAAGAACAGTACATCCTACAAATCGTGGAGGTTCAGTTCATTTGGCAGCCTGTGACACTTGCTGGTTCAGTAAGAAGTGACTTTAAGAACCTCAGGTCTAAAACTTTTGAGTCTGTAGAATGGAAGTCTAGAATACTAGTGCAGGAAGCTATCTGTTGTAGACAGAAGTTTAAGATGGCTCCCAAGATTCTCACCTCCTGATATATACACCCTGTATAATTTCATTTCAGTGAGCATGGATGGGGCTGTGAATATAACGGCTTTCACTCTGTAACTGGGTTATAATATATGACAGTGGTGAAAGGATTCTGCAGATGCAATTAAAGATCTCAAAACAGTTGAGCTTGAGTAAAAACCAAAAAGGAGATTATCAGGTGGGGGAAGAGGGTGCCTTAATCTAATCAGGTGAGCCCTCTGAAGGGACCAGGCCAATTTTGGAAGGAAGAAATGAAAGGTATGAGAAAAACTTTCATGCTTCCCTGGAAAAAAGTAAGCAGCCATATTGTGAACTGCCTACAAGGGCCACATGGCAAAGAACTATGGGTAGCCACTAGGAGCTATGAGTGGTCCCCTGCCAACAGCCAGCAAGGAAACGAGTACCATAACCTCCTACAAATATAAAGAACTGAATTCTGCTAACAATCCAAACGAGCTTGGAAGAGGACCCCAAGCCTCAGATGGAATTACAGCTTTGGTCAATACCTTAAATTCAGACTGGTGAGACCTGAGCAGAAGACTCATGCTTGGACTTCTGACCTACAGAATCTATGAGATAGGAAATGAATATTATCTTAAACCTTTAAGTTTGTGCAATAGAAAACTAACACAGTACTGAAAGCCCAGGCATTATTTAATATTTCAATTCTATCTGTATGGAGCGGGATCTTAGGAACTTCTGTCTCACCATTGGAGAGTCCTCAGGTGGGGTATAAAATGTTGAGTGAAGACAGTATCTTCTGTGACTAGACGTATTTTGGCAGAGTAGAAAGTGTCTATAGGGTGGAGTGTTGAGCAGCTCAGGGTAGGCAGAGGGGAAAGAACAAATGGGGATGTGGTAGGGGATTGAGAAAACTTTGATTAGTTAATAACTTGACGTACGCCTATTCTGTCTGTAGTTGAGTGTACGAAAAATCAGTTTATGACAGCAGGCTGACTACCCAAGCTCAGAGTTCCCAATAAAAGTAGTAGTTAGTTCCAGGTGTGGTTAGTGTATACAGTGTATCTAACACCTAAGGAAAACATGGCATCTTGATACTGATTCTGGTCTTTAGATAAAGTGGCCATATGAAGCTTAAGAGTTCCTATTCTGTAGAATATTACTCTGAATTTAAGATGGATATCTTTACGATGCCAGTGTATTTTTCACATACTTTCTTCTCGACTTCCATTTATCATCCTCATTTTATAAACCAAGTGAGTAAATGAATCAAATGTCACTAAGGACTAATTCTTTGCAGCCAGAATTATTTAGGATGCTTCTGCACAACATGTTTTAATTGTGACCATGATTAGGCCTTAACAAAATTTTCTTATCTTACATTGTACCGTTTACACCATACTGTAGGATTTATCCTGTATTGTTGGATTACATAGGCAGAAATTGGCAAACCCCAATTTCCAATCTTAGTCTGACTCTACTGCCATGGCAATTCCTTTTTATTCAAGAAATGCACTGTATAGTAAAGTTTCTCAAGGAGCTCTGTAAAGTTCTAAAAGGATCTTGAATAAGAAAAAAGACACTATTTGACAGTGATGTTTCCTTCAAATAGAGCTAAAAAAAGCACATATGTATGAGTGAACACTGGAATGGATGCCCACTAATGTTAAGGAATAGCTAAAACAGAGTGGTCTCCCCCTATTTGGATTACTAGCAGGATCAAAACAGTTGTTCTCAGCCCTTTGGGAGATTCAAAACTTGTTATGCCTGTTCTCTCTATCAAGTAAAAAGAGAATTAGGGATTGAGTTTTTGCATGTATTTCTAGCCCATCAGAAGGAGAATAAACCACACTTTGAGAATCACTGCTGTCAGAGAAATCACTTATCCCTGTTAAAATGACAGGATGGAGAATATAGCTAGTAGTATGCTAAGTCAGTGCTTCATCAAAGGTCATGCAAAAGATGATCCACAGTACCATGGAAATGCATTGAAAAGATTAAGAAAACAAAACAAACTGAACACTAGGATCCTGTATAGCTTTAGAACATCTTGACATCATGGGAACTTCTTGTAAAATTGAGACTTGCAGTCTGCAGAATTATTTGGCCAGCCTTAAAAATGACTAAGTCATCTAACTTTTTCATTTTACTTTGGCAAGTGGGTTTTGACCTAAAAAGGTCATGTATTACACTGAAGAGGTGATGAGGCTTGAATGTCGATAAATACAGTTCTATTGTGCCCTTGCTCTTCACTAATCTCCTGTATCATTTCTAGGCAATGGGGTCCATCTGGGGCTCTTAATCCAGTGGCTCACAGACCAAATATTCCTTCCATGTGGTTTGCCATACATCAAAGGCCACCTAGAAAACCCTATCCCTCTAAGGTTCATTGTGAAAAGCCTCCTTCAGAAACCCTTGGGCATGTCTGCCCTCTCTTGATATCTGTTAGTTTTGAGCTGTTAGATCTGAAATTGTCACTTTAATTGCTAGCATTTTTTGACCAATTACCATGAGCCACGCATTATTTGGTAAGTACTTTATATGTTTCATCTCATTTCACCACCAACTATGAGGGAGGTACTATAATTATACTCTCTCGACAGATGAAAACTGAGGCTAAAGAAAATAAGGACATTTACTGAAGATGACACAGCTGGAAAAAAGTGGAGCCAGGATTTTAAACTTAACTGACTGCATTGACCTAGACCTTACCAAACATGCTTCATTGTTTCTCATTCTGGCAAAATGTAGTGTTTCTCCACTTGAGGTTATTCATGGACGCCTTTTAAAGGAAAAAAAGATTTCCTAAATTCCCAAGGTAGACAAATGATTTTTAGAATACTATTACTTAAATATGTACCAACATAAAACTAGGAATGAACTCTAGCTTAGAGTATTTTTACAATTATAAAACTAAATACAAAATAAATTCTAAAAACAACTCCAAAACCAGTAAAATTCAGATGAACAATATTAGTTTAATACTATAGATAATATTGTTTGAGGCAAAGTTGTCAACGCTGGGAGTGTTAGTAGAAGAATGTATTTTCTGATCTTCTGTTTTATTTGTGGTCGTGTGTGCCTTTTATTATTTTGAGTATGATGTATTAACATTATTGTTGCTGTTTTTCCTCTAAATTATTAAACTTTAGCTACTGATATATTATTTTGAAATGGTAAGCAATTGCAGAGTACAATCCAAAAAGTACCATTTGCTGACTATTTTCTATTACATCTGTACCACTACATTTTCTGATAATGAATCGTATGCGGCAAGTTGTTGGAGCAAAGATGAAACCCACATAATACATTCCCCAGCAGCATGAGTATTATACTGACTGTCATCGGTACATTTCTTCTGAATTCTGCATGCCCTTGCTTGTCTGATGAGGACTCAATTTCCCGGCCATTTTTTTTTTCTATTTCAGAACTACCACGACCCCTCTTTAGTATTGTTTGCTATGAGGTCATTTGTCCTTCACTTGTGCCACCCTGAGAGTGAACACAGATGCAAATGTGAGAACTGCAGCTGAACATGTGACATCAGTGCTATTATTGGAATTGTATGTGTTCTTCTTGATAATAACTTCAAAGTAACATATTATGGACCAGCTTATGATCCAATACCCCTGCACAGTCTCAGTTCTCGCATGAGAAGTTTTGATTTGGTTTAGTTGAGTAAATCATTGCAAAGGGCTTTAAGATCCCTTGCTTGGCAGTAACAGAGAACAGCCAGATTATGTACAGGGATATTACCATACCTCCAGGTACAGTGGAACCAAAACGTGCGCACGCACGCACACACACGCACACAAATTAAGATCAGCTCATTTAGAGATGGAAGGAGCAGGCTCCTTTGTCTATATTGTGGGGTTTTAGAAGGTCTTCCATCCCACAATAGCTCTCCTCCACATTGCCTTACACACTCTCCTTCTATAAGTTCAAAATCTTCCCTTTCTGTTAGGTCCACATTCTCAAGCCTGGCATGTTTTGTTTTAAATGTACATGCCCTTGGAAGAGGCAAAGTATTCAGCCACAGTACCATAGTATGAAGGATTTTATGTTACCATTTACTCTGGTGGTGGAATCAGAGCAAACTAGAAAGCATCAGTTTTCTGGGTAGGCAAGACAAAAAAAGAAGAAATGGTAAGGGTGAATTTTTAAACTTTCACCTGGGACCAGCCCACGCTGCATCCAAATGTGATCTTCGTGTGTCTGGCAGCCTTTGAGGTATTACAATTCCAGTACCTCAATCTGAGTAGCACTGTTGGTTTGAATCAAATTATATGACTATCTATCATCCTCATAGTGCCTGCCGGAAAGCATGACCACAAGGTAGTCTTTAGGCCCTTAGGTTACAAACCTGCTTATTGAGAAGAAAAGAAGCAGGGCTGCTCTATGTTCTTTCAGTTTGCTCCCAGCACTCAGAACACTGAAGGGAGCTCCAGAAATATCAGCGCGGGCCCCGCTCAGCATCAGAGGAGGGGAAGTTGGAGCATGTTAATCCCTGCTGGCCTCCTTCTGCGAGCCCAGGCTTGGTTCTGTCCCCTAGCCACTCATTACATGGCTGGAAGTGAACCTTCTCCCAGAAGACTGAGCCTGTGTCATGGGAGAGAGCCCTGGTGTCTCTGAAGCCTCCACCTCATGGTATTCCCAGGACCTCCTTCTCCCCAGCACTATCTTCACCAGCACAGCAGCCCTGATTCCTATCTGAGTGGAATGGCATAAACACAGAAAAGTTATTGGGATTAAATCATCCTGATGGTGACATTCTAAAGGCACTGCCCATTAGTTCCTGTCTTGTGGTTCCATGGAGATGATCTGGTTCCTGTCCTTCGTAAGACCTTTTCTTCATGTCTGTAAACTATTCTGTGGCCTTCCAATAAACTCCCTTTTTGATCAAGTTGTCCACTTGCCTGGAGTCCAGATCGCTTTTCTAGCTTGTGTTCGTCCTTTTCCCCAGAGGCTGGATTCAACGTCTTTCCATTACCTGCTCTCGGCAACAATGGATCCGTTCATCTGACTTTGCACATTACATATGAGCCCACGTTTCTTCTCTTCTTGCTCAGTGGAAAGTGCTCCTTCCTTATCTCTTCACCTTGCTTCATTGTTTCCTACCTGAACCAGAGGTGAACACCTCTGTTGACTCCTACACCTTGGACCAGGAGCTGTCCCACTGTACATGGCCTCTGCCTCTGAGATGGTAAATTCAGCTTCCACTTTGCCTCTTGTCCATTGGCCCTTCTGCCTTCCAGTCTCAGCTTCTCTTTAGCTCCAGGTCTCACCTATCTCTTGTGAGAGAGAGACAAAAGAACAAATATGGTCTTTAGCACGCTGATAGGAGGCTAAAATGCAGAGGATGATAGAAGTTTACAGTAGGGCAAATTATTCTGGATGAGAGGGGAGAGAAAAATTAGGCAAGGAAAACTAGAGGCAGGAAGACATAAAGAAAGAGGGTGTGAGAAGTAGGACATTGGGGAGAAAGATGTGTAAATAAGAATTTTTTTTAAACTTGCTTTATGACTTTCCTATATGCTGCCTTCTCAAGAAATCTTCAGTAAAGAAGCCCTTTGCTTTTCAGGGTTTAGCAAGTAAGATTTATTTTCCCTTTGAAAGTGTTTCTGTACTAAGATGAACCCGGAAGAAGGGAGCAAATAGGACTAGCTTAATTTGGGATGCATTTCTTACTGTGCATTCTTCTCTCCAATGACAGAGAGGTGGTAAGGAGGAAGAATACCTGGCAGAGGTTGGAGTGGACAGAATTCTGTTGTTATATGCTGTTATTCCTGCCGAGGGCATTGCATGCTACTGAGAGTTATAAACAATAACTCCTACCTTATCCCGAATTATATTCAGTCTCAGAAGTGTTTTATTTTTATTCATACACATATACTCAGGACTAGTGATGGACATAGGCCTAGGCTGGGTGCCTCAGTGCTCTAGGAAGGAAACCCACCTGGGCTCCAGCCTCTGTGTCCTCAGGCCACTAAAGAACTCTAGGGATACAAACCCCCCTGTGAGGTAGATATAGGTGCTGTCATCAACACTGCATTTCACTGTGAATTTATTTATTGGGTTGATGCTTTTATTCACAGGTCTCTGAGAACTGAACATCATGGATTAGGGCTCAAAGAGAGGATAGTTTTGTGGAATTTGGAGCATACAGTGGCAGCCTGAAGTCCCTGAGCATCTGTTGATGTGGAGAGTGTGGTGTTAGGAAGGCCCAGAGGCTCTCCCAGGAGAACCAGTCCTGTGCAAGATACTTTTATAGCATTACCCCTGAATAGCTATGGGCCATTGAAGGGTTACATTTCTTTTAGGAATTCTGCAAAGGGTAACCAGTGTTTTAGCGATGGTTTTCAGAAATGCACATCTTGTAGTGATTAGAGCATGAAGTGATTAGATTCATTCTTGTGGTGCTAAATTTAGAAGTGGAAAAAGGAAACATACTCTTAAAATTTTTAAGACTTAGAAAACCTTCCTGAGAAAACCATTTTCCATTTTAGTGAGAAAAAAAGGCACAAAGATTGCCAGTTAAAAAATTCATAAAGGCTGCGTTATGCTCAGTGGAAACATTTCTTTGAAAAAAGAAAGAGGTCGGTACTTCAAGATGCTGTCATGAGCATTGTGTAGAGCTCTTCCAAGAAATAAGACCAAGACTTTCCCCAAATGGAAAGTGTTTTAAAGAAGCAGCAAGTGACTGGTTTTATGATATGTATATGAGAATAGCGGATACCATTAGGACTTCTGTGATCAAAAGCAAGGATGTTTTAGATAAAAGGATATGTGTAGCCATTTACTCATATTGATGGTTGTTTGAGGGCATTCTGCAGACATAATGAATAATTCAGTCCACATGGGCTGTGGTCCATTCAGGTGGTCCTGTGAACAGTCAAATCAGAATTTCCTGGCTCCTGCTTCTCAAGACTTATGCAAAAACATTGTAGGGCATTGGAATGTATTTTGGTTGTACATAAAACCATATGAACAAATAGCTACATATATGGCCACCACCACTTGTGAGTCATTGACCCAAATTGAAACTGGGGTGCCAATGCCAAATATAAACAAGCAAGATCAAGGCAGGTAGAACCGAGTGATCAAGTCTTTCTTGATTCCAAGCCTTTCATTGGGGAAAAAATAACCCAAGTGCTTCCTGGCAATCTTCTCTCACCCAAATTATTCCTATGTTAGTAGATGAGACTGTCTCAGATCATGACTTAGCCAAGATCGTCTCGCAGATTCTGCTTGAACGCTTCATTATTTCTCACAGCATTGTCTTGGATGTTGAATATAAGTAAATCTCTGCCAAATCCAAGAGCTGAACATATCCTGGGGATAATTTGTGACATTACCTTCTTTGTGAAGATGAGAGATTTGAAACCCAGGGAGGGAAAATGACTTACCCTGGGTCACATGGCAGTAAGTGGTAGAATTGGTGACTTGGGCTACATCCCTTACAGCTTGTTTTTGCCGTTTTGTCCTGTGTGTTAAATCTTAAACTACTTGACACCACTTTTTACTTGGGATGTGAAATTGATTTAGAACAAGAAGGCCCTTTGTCATTAATTTAAAGAATGATACAGGATGGGCGCGAGGCAAGGCTGCTCTGAAATGGTATTTTGCTGATTGATTATGTTATCATCTATCAAACAAGAAGAGCTATCTAATAGCTAATGATTTTTGTCTTTGAAGAGTGAAGAGCTTTAGCCAGTGGAATATTACCAGCAACATCATGATTTTGTGATTACATGTCCAGAAGTAGCACCTCCCCCTGCTTTTATGCAATGTGCTTCCCAAGGGGCCTTTCTGGAAAGTAATTTTGAAGGCACTTCCTTTTCATAGATAACATTTAAAACAATAAAACAAGAACAATGCCATTTTCTTATCCTTCTATGCTAAACCGAATGCACTTATGGAGAAGGTAATTACATTAATCTTCAGAATGCTTTAATATTTCTCTTTTAAGAACATAAGCTCTTATCTACGTTGAAGATATTTACTCTTTGTAAAATTTAACAGTGTTGAAATGTAGCTATAGTGTTGAGATCCTAGCTATCCACTAGGAATATCTTTTCATTTTTAGCTCTCTCTTTCTCTGTGATAGATCCCACCTAATCCTGACACAGCCTAAGGCATCTATGCTTTACACGAATGGCTTTCCCTTTCTTAGGGTTTTGCCTAGAGATATTTTTGTGAGGTTTTCACAGTGCCAACCTCTGTTCCTTCTCGTTGTCTACCTTTGTTTATTTATTCATCAAGTACTTATGGAAGGCCTAGGATGCTTATATTGCTTCTCAAACTTGTCTGCCCTGCTCTTGTAACTTCTTGAGAGAATGGATTCTGGGCCAGGCATTGAGGATACAGCAGGGAACAACGACAAGTAAGATTCCTATTGCCAGGGAGTATATTTTAATGAGACAAGACTTGTGATAAATAAGAAAATTGATAAACAAGATAATTTCAGATACTTATAAGAGAGAAAAGAAAACAGAGTGTCCTCTTTGAGGAAATGACATTGACATTGAGACATAAATGAAAAGGAAACCACTGGAACAGATCTGGGGAAAAAAGGATTCTGGGCAGAGGAGACAGTAAGTACAGAGATCCCAGGGTTGGAAGTCCTTCCAATGTGCTAGCTATTGAAAGAGCCATTAAGCGCTGGGGAGTGTAGTATGAGACGAGGTCACAGAGGCAAGACACAGCCAGATCACACTGCATTTGTAGGCCATGGCAAGGATTTTAAAATTTATTCTAAGGACACTGAGAATCTGTCATGCAGGTGCAGGAAAATGGGCATTTTGGCATACTAGAAAGTGAGGGCACATTTTGTGCAGGGACACCTGAATGTTGACCCTGCTCTTTCCCTTCGTGTGTGAGGTTTGCCTTGCTGATGCAGAGTTTGGTTCAAGAACTAGGAAAGCCTGATGTCTGTCTGTATTACCTTAAATGGAAACCTGTAGATGGCTCATCGTTGTAGGCTGAAAAACGGCATCTCAAAGATATCGGGTCCTAACCGCCGGAACCTCTAAGTGTGAGCTTATTTGGAAAAAGAGTCCTTGCAGATGTGATTAAGTTAAAGATTTTAAAAGGAGGAGATTCTCCTGGATTATCTGGATAGGCCCTAAATGCCATCACAAGCGAGAGGGAGAGGGAGATTTTACATGCACGGAGGAAAGGTGACGAGAAGACAGAGAAGAGAGAGAGTTGAAGATGCCGGCGCTGAAGATTGCAGTGATACAGTCACAGTGAAGGGATATCAACAGCCACTTGATGCTGGAAGAGACAAAGAATGGATTCTCCCCTGGAGCCTGCAGAGAGAATGCAGCCATGTCAACACACTGATTTCGGCTCAGTGAGACTGATTTCAGACTTGCGGCCTTCAGAAGTGTGAGAGAAGAAATTTCTCTTGTTTTAAGCCACCAGGTTTGTGGTAACTTGTTACAACAGCCACAGGAAACTAACACAGTTGTGTAAATATTTCTGGAATGGCGATTTAAACCTCAAGTGTAAATTGAGCTTTTCTACTTTATACAGGTAGTACCCCTGGCACTTGCGTGTAACTGTCCTATTGGGGATTCTGGAGACCAAGGGAAGTCAATATAAGACATAGAGCATTTGTCCCTCACCTTAATGGCCACCTAAATTCCAATATGATTTTGTGTCTGGTCTACCTGTAATCTACTAGAAGCCCTGTAGAGTGTTTTAAGTAGGGCATCTGATCTATGTGTTAAAAATGATTGCTCTGACTGCTATGTAGGGTGGATTGTGGGAGAACAATAGTGAAAATACCTAAAAGGGTACATTGGGTTTTAGAGTGAGAAATGATGGTTTGGACTAAGGAGGTAGCATTGAAGGGAGAAAGAAACAGGTGGATTTATAGTATGTTTTACAGATTGAGTCAAAAGCACTTGCTGAAGATTGAACGTAGGGAGAAAAGGAAAGAAAAGGATCAAGTTTGACTTAGCTTTGGTATTTCCATTGGCTAAGGTAGGGAAGAATGGAGGAGGAACAAGTCTGGGGAGGAAGTTGAGAGTTCTGTTTGACACAGTAAGATAGAGATGCCTGTGAGAGATGCTATTGTTCCTTTGCTATTGAGACAGGTTTGATTGGCTTGTTCTGAATACCTATGGGGCCTATTTACATCACTCTGATTCTTGTTCCTGCCTGTCTTCATATATACTCATTAATTTCATGAATTCAAATATGTCAAATCCCTATTTCTTATAAACAAAAGTCACTGCTCTCAAAGAGCTTATCAGCTAATGTGTGGAGCTGGGCCCATACCTGAAAAGATAACTCAGGAATAGGGAGAGAAAGTTAAGTTCTTAGGTTCAGCAGCCAAACAAATGCCACAGACAATAAGCCCTCAAGAATTTAGGGAGGACACAGTGACAGTAGGCTGAAGTGCTAGGAAAAACTTCCTGGAGAAATTGGAACTTTGTTTTGGAAAAGAGGCCTTGGAATGTATCCAATCCCTCAGAACCGGATTAGCATGGTTATTGGCAATGTCTTAAACTAGGATTTGGTGATATTGCCTCAAGTAGAAACTAACCCTCCAACTGCCATTCCAGAAAATTAATTTTGCTCTAAATGCTTTCAAATATAATAAATGAACTTCTTTTGTGCATCAATTGTGCAGAGAAGGAACTAACCTATTTTTGCAAGGGTATCTTAAGATTTAGATTTGAATTATTCACCTAATTTAAATTGAGATGACCTGGAGTTTGATGAAACTATGATGTGCGACAGGAATTTAAAAATTGTAGAAGGTGATGTAATAAGTGAGAAAAACTTCTGTTCATTCATGAATGATTGTGTGTATGCATTTGAGGAGCGCATGAGAGGAGGTTCTGAGCACTGTCTAGAAAGTAATATTTTTAATACTTACAGAAAACAGAGGTATGTGGTGAAAACTTTCATTGTAATAGCAGTATAGTTCCGAAAAAGAAGCTGAAGTAAAATGTATGAAATCAGATTTTGAAGGAACCAACACAGGCCACCAAAGCTTTCTGAAGAAGTAGGGAAAAGCAATGTGGAGAACTGTATATCTTCACAAAGATCAAAACAAGGCGAGCCAAGAAAACTGTTGAAGTTCAACCAACTGAAGGCCAAACCATTCCTAGCTGCCTATGAAATGGGGCTCTCTTCTCATGACAATGACATAATGAGAAAAAACTCATGTAAATGAAGTAAATTATAATTACAGGCAGAGCCCCCACCTTGGTGGAAATTCTAGGAGGATTTTGGGAAGACTGAGTCCATGAAGTGATCATTTGAGCTAAGACCTTCTGTGTAGGATATGACGCCTTTTATTTTCTCCGCAGACTTTGGTCAAAGTCTATGTAAATGAGCCATCATTTAGATGCATACTCACATTGTCTCACCTTTTCTAGTTCTCATCCCCACCGTCTGGGAGGAACTTTGGACTGGGAAATGTCAGGAGTTCACTCTCCTGGCTTGGGATGGAGGTGATTGTGCAGCCTGTTTCATAGATTGCTGTTCTTGCCTATTATAATCCGGGAGGATTAGGGCAGGCCAGAGTGGGCAGGACAAGACAGGGAGTCAAAGTGATTATTATAATTTTACCAAAAGAAAATTAGGCTCTTAACCACCGAGCTTCCAAGGTTAGTGATTTTACAGGTCTGTCTCTCCAAATCTTGATGCCTCTAGCGTAGTCAGTGTTTCTCCAGTTTCTGCAGGCTCAGGGAAAGACAGCTTCAGCAGAGAACAGCAGAATCACAGAGTTCAGAACTTGGAGAGTGTCTAGCTGCTCCAGGCATCCTGTGGATCAACAGAGTGTTTCACTGATAGCTTGGTATTTCTTCTTGATTTTTCTCCAAAAGGATAGATATAAACAAGGAGATGCTCAATTAATCTTGATCCACATTTAGATTTCTTTGCAGTTAAAAAAAAAGAAAAAAGAGGAATTCGTTATTAATATTTCATCAAAATTATTATTCAAATTCAAATTCAAAATTATTAATAAAAATTATTAGAGATTATGAGTTTAAGTGAAATTACTAGGTCCTTGAAATCTGCCATAATAGTCTGAGGGACAATGAGAAAATCGCACCATCTCAGTACTCCTGGTCGTTTTGGGATCTTATAGTGAGATTACAGAAAGTCAGACTCTAAGATTTACAAATAGAAATATGTAAACCCATTATTAATTGCTAACCAAACAATAATTTATTTAAATATGTATTATCATTAAACAGGAAATATAGGGCCGTAGAGTAGCTAAAATACCCAGGGCAACATAAGCTCACAGGACGAAACAGCCAGTCACCTGAGGAGCACAACACTCAGGAGAGTGGTCAGCAAACTGCAGCCCGTGCACCAAGTCCAGCCCTCTGTCATTTATATCCGGTCCCTGAGCTCTTCTTATATTTTAAATGGTTGAAAAAAAAGAGAAAGAAGGATGCTATTTTGTGACACATTAAAATTGCATAAAATTCAAATTTCAGTGCCCATAAATAAAGCGTTATTGGAATATAGCCAAACTCTTTCAGTTACGTATTGTCCGTGGCTGCTTTACACTGCGATGGCAGAGTTGAGTAGCTGAGACAGACATCATCTGGCCTATGAAATCAGAAATACTTACAATCTAGCTCTTTACTGAAAAGCCCTTGACTTAGCTCTAAGAGAAAGACAGTACTCTGAAAGTCATATCCAAACTGAAGCAAACTTACTGGAACAGACAGCTTAAAATAAGTATAATAAATATATTTAAGAGATAAAGGAAGCTATAAACAATAAGAAAAAACAGTGAGTTATGCTTAAAAAACTTGGAAATATTAGGTATGGGAAACATAATAGTTGAAATACAGAACACAGTAGATGAGGTAATTACCATGGTGGACAGAGCTGAAGAAGGAATCAGTAAACAATGCTCACTACTATTTGGTTAACCGAGATAAATGCTTGATTCTTTCCCTTTATTTACTGATTTTCTAGATAATGAATTGATTCCCTATCATCCTCTAAAGTTAACCAATTTGTTTATTATCCTTATGAACTCATGGATATATTTAATGGGTTTTAATCTATCACAATTATTATCCTTATTGAAGCTCCAATTTTCCCTATTTGGCCAGTAGAAGCCTCTTGAAGCTGGCTCCTGAGTCTTTTGACATTGACCAGAACAGTCTTTGAGAGCTTCCTTCCTATGTGCTATGACAAGATTTTTTAGGATCATTTTGTCCATTTCCTGCTCTAGACAGTGAATCAGCCATCCTCCAAGAAGCCCTCGTCCCTTGTGATTGAAATTAGGATTTCAAGACTACCATCTATGCCTTAGGGATGTTCAATATTACCGTGTTTGTCATTGTTGCTAGGCTTTTCCAGTGGTCAGAGCTACAGTGTATGTGTGTACATGTGCGCGTGTGCATGTGTAAAAAAGATCATGGAATAATACTGATTCTCCCAATTCAAAGTCAGTACTACAGGAATTTCACCTAACGTCTTCTGTATTAATTACATTGCTCTTTGTTTCACGTTAAGACTATCCCAGAAATGCTCAACTGTTTTATCCCACATTGTGTACACAATAGTCTCAGAATAACAATACAAATACTACCACCACCAATATGATTAATGTAAATATGTGCATTTGCTTTTCCCATTCTCCCCCTTTTTTGTATAGCTGTACTGTATCTGCACTGTCAGAACGTATACACATTACCTTCTATCCTTTCATTTTCAACCCTCATTTAGAATTAGTAATGTATTTAATGCTCACCACCAGCTTATATTTTAATGTCTCCTGAGATATTTTGCTTGGTTCAATCTCTTTCTCTAGTTACTTTCTCACGAAGTCTTCATGGGAATAATATTTCCTGAGTTCATGATGTTGATAACTTTATTTGTATCCTTTATACTTGACAATAATTTTGCTGAAAACAAAATTCTTTGCTTAAATTTTCTTTTTCCATTTTTTTTTGAGTATCTTAAATATGTTATTCCATTATCTTCTGACATAAGGATTGCTATCAAAGTCTGATGATAATACAATTTCATTTTCATTTTACTTATACGTAATTTGCTCTTTTGGTCCAGTTAAAAGGATTTCTAAATTTTTAATTTTAAATTCTAGTACTTTTACCTGTTGGTCATTTTGTTTCTATATTTTCTACTATGTAATTTACTCCTTCAATATGTAGTTTCAAAACGCAAATATATCTATGTATATGTATATACACACACATACACATATATATATTTCAAGAAGTTTTTCTGGAGTTATACTTTTTTGTACTCTCTTTCTTTGCTTGAGTTTTCTTCTTCTTTAGGGACTCCTGTTATCCAGATGTTAGATGTTTTTTATTTATCTTCTATATTTTCACTTTCTCACAAATTTTTAAAATCTCTTTATTTTCTATTGTAAAAAGTTTCTTTCTTTTTCCTCCTCCATCTGTCTTAAACTTATTGCTTTTATTTGCTCCCCGTCACTCTAGTTTACTCATAATTTCTAAAATATTTTTGCTTATATTTAATTTTTTTTCCTGTATTCTGTCACCTCATTTCTGAGTTTCACGATTTCAGATTTGCGCTGCCTCACATCTTGTATCATTTTCTAAGTTAATTTTAGCTTATTTTAAAATAGAATGTTATAGTTTCGTTTTCGTGAGCACATCTCTCAGGTGTGCTTTCCTCGTAGGCATGTTGTTCTGCTTCTTGTCTCTTTCTTCCTGGGTATCTCTGGCTCTGTTCCCTGTGCTGCCCTTTATCTGGAGCTGCTCTCCCTTTGTCTCTGTTTTTCCTTTATTTCCTCCCACATGGTTGCTGATCTCCCGCAGGCCGCAAGGCTCTGGGAGGTGGTCCTCATCCCCCTGTTTTGGGGGATTCCTGGGGATACCTAGTTTTCCTGTAGAAGTTGTTTATGGGTTTTACATTTTCCTATTTATTTGAATTTAGTTTTCAACTGTAGAGGAGAGAAAAAATAGCAAAATAAAACACAAAATAAGGAATCAACAAAGATAAAAGCACAAATTGAAGACAAAGAAAACAAAAAAATTAGAAGTCAATCAGTAAAACCAAGACCTTGTTCTTTGGAAAGACTAATAATCAAGTAAGCTTTTCACAGGATTGACTTTTAGAAATGAAACACATACAAAGTGAGGAACAAAAATGCAATTTGAGGGGGTCAGCCCCATGGCTGAGTGGTTGGGTTCATGCTCTCCGCTTTGGCAGCCTGGGGTTCACCGTTTCTGGTCCTGGGCATGGACCTACCCACCACTCATTAAGCCACGCTGTGGCAGCATCCCACCTAGAGGAGCTAGAATGACCTACAACTAGGATATACAACTATGCACTGGGGCTTTGAGGAGAAAAAAGAGGAAGATTGGCAACAGGTGTTAGCTCAGGGCCAATCTTCCTCACCCCCCCAAAGAAAGCAATTTGATGTACAATAATGTAACATTTAATTTGAAAGTCCAAGTGAAAGAGATTATTTCCTAGATAAATATAAAATATAAAAACTAGCTCAAAAAGTAGAAAACTAAATAGACCAATGTGCAGAAAAGAGTTAACATAGCAGGCCTGAGGCTGCTCTCTTTAGAAAACTTTTTCTTTTTTTGAGGAAGATTAGCCCTGAGCTAACTGCTACCAATCCTCCTCTTTTTGCTGAGGAAGACTGGCCCTGAGCTAACATCCGTGCCCATCTTCCTCTACTTTATATGTGGGACGTCTACCACAGCATGGCTTGCCATGCGGTGCCATGTCCGCACCCAGGATCTGGGCCAGCAAACCCTGGGCCGCCAAAGTGGAACATGTGCACTTAACTGGGCACCACTGGGCGGGCCCTGGCTGCTCCCTTTAGAAAGATCTACTTATAGGTTGGCCCTTGGCTGGCATCTAAGATCTTAGCACTTGACCCATTCTCCACATGTTAAAGGTTGTTTACTGTGCCTTAGACTGTGCTATCACTCTGATTTATGCTGAATACCTGCTTTCCTTCTGGGAAATCCCAGAATTTTGTAATGTGCTAGAAAGAAGGTATCTGCGTGACCAGTCCCTCATAAAACCCTTGAGTGCTGAGTTTCTAATGGTCTTCAGGGGGCAGAAACATTGCACACGTGTGACTGCATTTTTCGTTGCTGGAGAAAGGAGTGTGCTCAGTTGCTATGAACGCCCTCCCAGGAAGGAGAGGGCACACAAAGCCTGTGTGTGGATTTCTCCAGACTCCACCCACGTCTCTTTCCTTTGCTGATGTGCTTTTACTGTAATAAGCCTTAGCTGTGGGTCCCACTTCATGCTGAGTCCTGTGACTCCGACTAGTGGACCACTGAATGTCATCCTTCTAGTGAATCACATGCTAACTACCCTGAAATAAATGGATCGGATAGTCAAATTTCTACCCCCCTTAAAATGTACCTACCAGGTTCAGATAGTTTCAAGGACACGCTCTACTAAATCTTTAAAATACCAGGCTTGTAAATTGTCTTACTGAAATCCTCTATTGTCTTGTTTTTTTCTTGATGTGTGGATTTCTGAGAAGTATGTTAAGATTTGTCATGTTCTCCAGTATTTTTATCTAGTTTTTCATCTATTTTAAATTTGTTGTTAAGCATAGAACGATTCATGACTTTTATGTCTTTTAATATTTTAACTTAATCTCAGTCGTCAGAATCTCTCTTTTTATAGAACTTGTGCTCTGAAGTTAGTTTTCCTGCATTTGCATTTTCCCTCTTCCTTGGTAGCTATAAGATCTTGTACAAATTACTTAATTTTTTTGAGCCTCGGTTTCTTCATGCGTAATGCGTTAATACGGAATACTACTATCTGATGTACTTAGAGAGTGCTCCACGAGGGTGACGTGAGGACCAAATTAGATAATGCACTTAGAAAAGTGCTAACAAAATGACTGGTACATAGAACTCATTTGAATGTTAAGTATAGCTTTTACTGGATATTCAAACTGGTGGGCATTTGTTTTGATTAGTGACGTTTGGAATAATTTCAACCTATTTAGAGTTACCCCAAAATGAATTTATTTATTCATCCATTTATTCATTCACTTATTCAGTCATCATTTAGTCAACAAATCTGAAGTGGCAGCTACTATTCTGGGCCCTGAGGTTCCATAGCAAACAAGGAAATGGGATTGGACTCATGAAATGTACACTTGAGTGTTATTAAAGCATACATAAATAAACATATTTTCCATCAACATCTAGAACATTTCTCTCCTCCATTTAAGTCAAGACTTTAACATTCTCGTATGTCCCTCCACTCCCCTTCATCCTGTTGCCTCACCTCTGGTCCATCTACCATGTTAACATACTCGGGAATTTTTGCTTCAGAGTATGGTTATTCCTGTTTACAAATAACCTCTTTAGATTAAACAATAATAACTATAGCTTTTTTCAACCAAGTTCATCCTTTTAGATTAATTATTTGTTTCTCTTCTAGTAATTGTACTGAAGATTACACAATTACTAAAGTATCAACCAGTTGTGCAGGTACAATCTTTCTCAGATATATGAAGCAAAAATTTTACATCTTAAAACTACTAGTAATTTTTTTCTTTTCTTCTTTGTATATGTGAAAGTCTTTATTTTGTCCTTACAACTGAATAATTCCTTACTTGGCATGAAATTCTAGGACCAAAACTATTTTCCTTCAGAACTAGACAAATTCTTCTAGTGTAACTGATAGAAATTCTGTTAATCTATTTCAAAATTATTATTTTTTTGGTGAGGAATATTGGCCCTGAGCTGACATCTGTTGCCAGTCGTCCTCTTTTTGCTTGAGGAAGATTGTCCCTGAGTTAACGTCTGTGCCAATCTTCCTCTATTTTGTATGTGGGATGCTGCCATAGCATGGCTTGAGGAGTGGTGTATAGGTCCTCACCCAGGATCTGAGCCTGTGAACCCTGGGCCACCGAAACAGAGCATGTGAACTTAACCACTATGCCAACAGGCTGGCCCCTAGTTTGTTATTTTAAGTGTTATATAAGTGGAATCATACAGTATGTAACTTTTTGAGATTGGGTTTTTTCACTCACCTGGCATTATTCCCTTGCTAAGGATCAGTAGTTTATTTCTTTTTATTGAGTAGTATTTCGTGGTGTAGATGTACCACAATTTGCCTAACTATTCACCTGTTGAAGGACATCTCAGTGGTTTCCAGTTTGGGGCTGTTAGGAATAAAGCTGTTATGAACATTTGTGTACAGGGTTTTCTGTGAAAGTATGTTTTCATTTCTCTGGTATAAATTCCCAGGAGTGCAATTACTGGGTTGTATGACAAGGGTATGTTTTAGTTTTATAAGAAACTGCCATACTCTTTTTGAGAGTGGCCATGCATTATGCATTCCCACGAGCAATGTATGAATGGTTCAATTTCTTAACATCCTTGCCAACATCTGGTTGTTACTATATTTTATTTTAGCAGTTCTAATAGCTGTATGGTGGTACGTCATATGTGTTAATTTGCAATTCTCTAATGGTTAATGATTTGCAACATCTCTTCATGTGCTTATTTGTCATCTGTATGCCCTCTGCAATGAAATGTCTATTAATGTATTTTATCCTTTTTCTGATTTGATTGTTTGGTTTTTACTGTTGAGTTCTGAGAGTTCTTTATATATTCTAGACACAAATCCATTTTGGATATGTGGTTTGCAAATATTTTCTCACATTCTTTCCATCTTCTTCGCAGAGCACTTTATAAATTTTGTCGAGATCTAACTTAGCAATTTTGCCTTTTGTGGATCATGCTTTGGTGTCAAGTCTAAAAACCATTTTTCTAACCCTTAGGTCCTGAAAATTTTCACCTGTGTTTCTCTGTAAAAGTTCATGGCTTTACATATAAGTCTGTTATCCATTTTGAGTTAATTTTTATATAAAGTGAGGTTTTGGTTGAAGTTCATTTTTATTTTGCCTATGGATGTCCGCTTAACTTCTTATGCTTCAGGAGTACATGGAAAATGTGCATAAGTATATAGTTTAATGAATTTTCACAAACTGAGCACATGCATGTAACCAGCACCCAGACCAAGAAGTACACTACAGCCGTGCATTGCTTAATGATGGGAATATGTTCCGAGAAATGCATAGTTAGGGAATTTTATTGCTGTGCGAATATCATAGAGTGCACTTACACAAACCTAGATGGTACAGCCTACTACACACCTAGGCGATATGGTCTTAGTCTTATGGGACCACTTTCACATATGCAGTCCCTCACTGACCAAATCATTGTTATGCAGTACATGACTGTGTTACAAACTCCCTTTTGCTCCACTGATGAGGTACTTTTCCTGGTTTTGAACTTTATATTAATAGATTAGTAGATTAGTAGTATGTGTTATTTTGTTTCTAGCTTCTTTCATTCAACATTATGCTTGTGAGATCCACCTATATTATGTGTAGTTCTAAGTCATTCATTGTATGACTACGACACGAATAGAAATTTTTGGTTAATTTATTATCCATTTTCACGTTGAGATATATTTGGCTTGTTTCAAATTTGGGCCTGTTATGAATAGTGCTGCTTTGGTTATTCTTATCCATGTATTTTAATGACCATTTCCATTGGGTATATACTTAGAAGTAGAATTGTTAGGTCATAGGGTAGGCATATATAGTCAGCTTTAGCACATACTGCCAAAGAACTTTCCAAAAAGGAGTCTTAATTACCTCTCCTCTTTGTCTATACTTGGTGCTTTCAGTTTTGGTTTTAGCCAGTCTCATAGATATGTGTCCCACTGCCATTTTTATTCTTTTAAAAATATTTTTAAACTTTTAACTTTGGAACGATTTCAAACTTCTCAGAAAAGTTCTCAAGTGAAAGAAAAGAATTTCCATATATCCTTCACTCAGATTCCTCAAATGTTAACCCCCTATTTTATATATATATATATATATATTTTTTTTTTTTTTTTTGGAAGCATTTGAGAGTGGATTGCAGGCAATGTCCCTATACCTCTAAATACATCAGTGTTTGTTTCCTAAAAACAAGGACTTTCTCTTATATAACCGTAGTCCAGTGACCAAAACTCAAAACAGGAACATTAGTACAGTACTATTATATTATCAACAAAACTTATTTAGATTTCGTGAATCATCACACAATTGTTCTTTATATATCCAAAATACTCTCCTTTGAGAAGTTGCCCACTTCTCTGACCTCACCTTGCTCTGGCCACAGCAGTCTTCTTTCTATTCCTGAAGAATGCCAAGCTCATTTCCACTTTTGAGGCTTTGCACTAGCCGGTCCTTTCACCTGCAGTTTTCTTTTCCCCACCATCCCAGATTTGTTTCCTCTCACTTAAGTCTCAGCTTAAAGAGCACCTCCTCAGAGAGATCTTCCCTAATCGCCTGAACAGCAGTAGCTCCCAACCACTCTCTTTCCCTATCCTGTTTTCATTGTCTGCATAGGGCTCTTTACTAGCTGATCCTCAGTTTGTTAGGGTCTCATCTACCTCCGCTAAAGTGAAAGCGCCATGAGAGCAGGGAACTTGGGTTCTTGTTCTTGACTATATTTCCATTGTCAAGAGTAGAGACCAACACATAGTAGGTAATGCATACAGATGTGTTGCTGAATGAATGATAGATGTTATCCATGGATATCACATCCCAAACTCTTCTCAGGTATCAGTTTATCCTTTCATGACAGTCTGCGTGAAATGCTTGAAATAGATCTACCAGATTTAATATTATCAAGAATCAGCAATTAAAATGATCTCCCAGAACAAGTAACTTTGTTGTACAGAGGAAGGCTCTACTAGAAAATCCTTAAAGCTTCAATATATTGAAGGCTAGACAATGGGGATTGGTTCAGACTACCAATTTATGGTAATAGTGTAAAACTGCTACACTGAAGAGAGCCAGATAAAGTAAGATAGAAAATTCAACATAGAGTAAGTACAATGTGCTCTTTGCTCATACTTCTCTCAGGATGTCTACTTTTAAAATTAAGTACAATTTTGCCATGTAATTGTGATTTTAAAGCATAAGCAGCAGGGTTTTTTTTTCAGGCTTTAATTTACTTGTCTTCAGTCAACTCTTTGTCCATTTCTTGTTTTGAACCCTGTATGGTTAATCAAGTGTTCCAGAATATTAAATTTGATCTGTTTTGATAATCTTGTGGTTAATTATCAAAACATTGCTCAAATGGCAATCGTGGAAAGATCTTTTCATTGTCGTGTGAAATTATAGTTGTGCACGTTGAAACATACGTAACTCTGTGACAGGTATCATTTAGCCCTAGACCACGCTTGTGAGTAGAGGAATACTTTCTTCGCAGCCACTCTGTAGATATGCAAAGAGATTAAATGACTTGCTCAGAGTTATACAGAAGACCTGGAAGGCAGATCCATGGGGCAGCCACCACCTTAGCATGACTTCAATCAAAATTGATGGAGTATTCCAAGTTCTACTCTCGGTGATCAGGACTGGAGTAAAAGTTGCTTTCGTTAATGTAGTTCCCTCATTGTTCACTCAGAGTGCAGCATGTTCTGATCTATCAAACTTGAGTCACCCTGTGAAAAACTCAGCACTATTTTTGTCTTAGCTGTGAAGCGTCCCCCCCTGCTTCCTTGTTCCCAATCTATATGTACATCAGAATCACCCAGGGAGGATCTAGTTCATGGGGTCTGAAGCAAGACCTACAGATTTGTATTTTTAACTCTCCCAGATGACTCTTAGTAACTCTGAGAGATATTTAGTAGTTAGTTAGGATCGAGGGGTGATTGTCTGGTCCACTAAGAGAGAAATAAAGAATTTATTGGGAAAAGGGGTTCATCTATCTAGTATACAAGCCCTGGTCAGAACATTTTGGCTCTAGCCGGTACCTTCCACGTGCTAATTAGCCTGTTTTCCTGTCAGCCATATACTCACAACCCCTCCTAAGATTCTTTTAACTTACTCTGGGACCAAAATGGCCACAGCTACTGAAAACGACAAGCAGTTAGTGGATCATAAGCATCAGAAAGAGCTATGAAATTAAGAAATTATGAAATTTCAGAAAGAGTTTCTGAAATTAGATTCCCGACTGAAATAATCCCTGTTTAGAGACAGCTCAGGAAACAAGTATGCGGAAGCAGCTTTATGAATAAGCTTTTGCTGGGAAGCAAAAAACGAAGAGGCCTATTGCATTGGATTTTGTGTTTCTTTTTGTTTTTTTAACTCTCAGCTCTCATTTCTATCTACTAGGTCTAAAGTTTTTTATTATCCACACATTATCTTCATCAGCATGACTAGCATTTTCCTGTATAAACTTACCTAGTGAGCATATGAGATGGAAATTACTAAAATGCTCAGAAGAAAATTACTGTGGCTGAGCTTGATAGTAAGATGGGGTAATAAAAACTGTTTACTTTGAGTACTCTCCAGCCCCTTGGGTCATATTGTAAAAGATTCAGGAAGTACAGCTCTTAGAAGCTGAAGATTCATTGAGTACTTTCACATGGAGAGAAGCATACGCTCACCTTGCTCTTTTTTCCCTAATTATCAGAGTGGCATTACTCTGTCAGCACCCTGCATTTCCAGGAGTCAGCCTATAAAGAGCAAAAGAAAATGTTTGGGTGATTGAGATTATGGTTATGTGACAAACAAGACTAGGAAGATGTACAAACACGAGAGGCCTAGGAAGAAAGTAACCTGGGTTCTGGCTCCTGATACTGAGCAGTCATGTTTCTTTCCTTGGCGTAAATTTCCACATCTGTGAAAAGAGTAGGTGGACCAGAGCAAGGGTGGAAACTGATGATTCTCAGGCACATTTTATTCGGCTTTCACAATGCTTCTTTCTTCTCTTTGTTTTCTGCCCCCTTTCTTCATTTCTTTTTCCTCTTCCTCTATCAAATTTAAAACAAAATCTAAATACTGGGAAAGCCCAAATAACACATGTTGTTTAGATTCTCTTAGGAAATGGAGAGGAATAGTGGATCTGTTTTCTGTATGGCACCTGCCTCCCATTAGAGTGGTATGCCCGGTTCTGTGACATCTCCATCACTCCCTACTGACTCCCAACACCAACACCTTGTGTCAGCTTCTATTCATCACTACATTGCTGTTTGTCTTGCATAGAGAAATACTATTTCTCTACCCATGTCTCTCTAAAAGGGTTAAAATGAAAGGTAGACCATAATGTCTGTTTTTAAAAAAGAGGAGTGGTAAGAGTGAGGGCATTCAAGTTGCTCTCTTCTCTCTTAACTTGATCACATCTATGCTTTCCTCAAAAGAAACATTGTATGTCAAATTCGCCATTTCCACCTGGCACGTGCTAGATATGTGCAGTGTCATTGTAATGAATAAGATGACTTCCGTGACTCTATGTCTGTAAGAAGGTTTGATGTGATCTCTGCCCATTACCATGCAGTGTGGCTCAGGTTCTTTCCTGTTGGCGTGCTTCTTCGTAATCTTTAAATCGAACATTCTTGGCATTTTGTTCTGTTCCTGTGTTCTTTGCCTTTGCTTCTATTCTTTCACTGAGTAGGCAAAGACATGTGGGCTAAGGTATTTAATTTCTCATTGAAATAAGATGCAAACTAAACTCCAGATGCTACATTTTAAATCTCTCAACTTTCCATCTTGAATAAACTCAGTCATTCAGTAAGCATTTACTTAGTGCCTCCTATATTGCAGGATTTGTGCTCCATTTGGTGATATAGAGAAAAAAGTAACCCCTGGCTAATGAGAGTGAGAGATAAGAAAAAAGTACCAGTAGGATGAAGTCTAAGGCTTGGCCAAAGATAAGCAGGGAGGTCCGTTGGTCAGGCAAAGCTGGGTTTACTGTACTTGTTGACCTAGGGAGAGCATCACCTTGACAGAGTCCCAATGATGTCTACAAAAGGGGAAGTTAGAGAAACATTATTACTGAAATGGTGGTGGTGGGAGTGGGGTAGGAGGACTTGGATATGTAATAAGGTGGGTTTAGGGCAGAAATTAATAAGTGATATCTAGGTAGAGATTAGTCAGATTTTGCAAACTAGATGAGTTGCTGGACTATTGAGTGGTCTTGTTTTTTAGAATTCACATAGTGTGGTGCTCAGCCAGCATCTGCTGGGCTGATGGCTTTCATAGCTAGCATGGTTGTGAAGCTGTTGATTTTCAAAGCTACCACATGATGTGGATCAAGGCTGCCCCAGGTAGAGAAACCCAAGGTGTCCTGGCCTACACGCCGATCTATATGACCCAGTTCATATCTAAAGTTATACAACCACACAATAACCAGACCTCACCTACACTGATACCATTTAATGAATTTTTACATCATCTTTCCTCTGTCTGGTAAAAATAAGTCACGTACCCATGCCTTATAAATTTAGCCTTAACCCTCAACACCTTGCAGCTCTTCACTGTCCGTGGGTTGTCCCTATGCCTGCACCTCTTCACTGTCTGTGGATCCTGTCCTCATGCCTGCAGCCCTTCACTGCCCATGGGTCCTGTCCTCATGCTGTTCTACCAGACCTTGAGAGTCCAAGAAATCTTTCTTTTGACTCCTTGGCTCACTGAGCCCACATCACCACAGAGGTGAGGAGAGGAGTAAGGGGCCACAAAACTTGCTGCTCTTATTGAGATTCAGCTGTTTTTTCTTGAAAAAATGCTCCTTAGAGTTTTTGCAGGTCTTTGGTTAATCTTCAGAGATCTAAGGCAGCTGCCTTTGATCATTTGTGCCGGCATTCACATTGCTTCTATGGAGGAGCAGAGTTTTAGGGTGGATTTCCATTATGGAAGTGCTTCTCTCGGACTTACTTTTAAATCAGTTGGTCTGGGGTCTTATCGCGTGGATCTGAGTGAGCTACTGTTAAAACATTTGCAGCTGAGTTTGTCTTGACATTTTGTTTGGTACGGAGCATCTGTTTCGTGAGTCACAGGACATTTTGGAAGTTGTGATTTGTTTCTTTTCTTGGTGACCAGGTGCTTTGGATGGAGAGGTAATGAACTGAGCTGAGTTTGGAGGGAGAGAAAAGTGAAGTGGCCAGGCAAGGCATCCTGGAGGAAATGATGTTGAAGAAGAGGAGAAATGAGCCACGTGGAAGTGTTAGTGATGTACCGGGGTGTGGTAGAATCATCCAGGACGTAATTGTTAAGCAGCTGCAATGTGCCAGGCTCTGTTACAGGCCCTAAGGATATAGCGGTGAACAAAAAAATCCCTGCTTTCAGGCGCTTTTTGGTGCTGGAATGCAGGCAGGGGACAGAAAACAATAAATGTGACAGGTGTGAAAAGTGGCTTGAAGAAAATAATCCGGCAGGTGATAGAAACTGAGTGGGGTGCTATCTTACAGAAAGATTGGGAAATTCCTTTCTGATAAAAAGCCGTTAGAGCAGAGACCTGAAAGAAGTGAAGGAGTGAGCCCTGTGGCTTCCTTGGGGCAAAGTGTTCTGAGCATAAGCAATGGGGAGTGCAAAGCCTGGGGTGGGAACAGGGGAGTGAATAATCCTGGTTTTAGAGAAGCGGCAAATTTGGAGCTTGAAGATTCAAGGGAGAGGAGAAATCCTTGAGAAAAGATTCAACTCCTGGGAGGGGGACGTGAGGATGACCAGAATAATAGGGGCTAAGAGTAAGAGTGTACATGGTCAGAGGGGCTCATGTTGCTGCATTTAGGATGGACCTGAGGGAGAGACAATGGCATCAAGTGTTGCAACGTTTCCTCAGGTTTCTTGGTCTGAAGTTGTTAGTCACAAGATGTGACACCCCAAGGAAGGGTTGGGGGCCTCACACTGGGTTTATTTGCTGCCATTGTAACTGCTGTAATTGTAACTGCTGTTGTGAAGACTCTGCTCTGCCTTTCTGAAGCAAATAGAGTCAGCATCCAAGGGTCAGATTTACAGAGCATCTCTGTCTAGTCCTATTCTGTTCTCCTAATCTTAAAGAAGCCCCTCTGATTCATCTGAGAGGACCCAACATTCCACCGCCCACAGGAAAGAGGCCTCAGGGAACGGAACGATGAACAGGTATTCAAAACAGCCATATGAGTGTATCTTCATTCTGGGGCTTCTCCAGTGAGACAATGCCTAAGCTTTGCTTCATTTTCTTAGCAAGACTCACCATTTCTAGAACTGTAAATAAAAGATATGTATTGTCAGCTTCTTATTTGAATTAATTTGAGTTGCTGTGATGTTGAGATGCTGTGTGAGTGTTTGGAGTTCAGGTCAGGGCCTTCCCTGGACTAACCATCTTTCTATAGGAAGAGAAGAGAGCAAGAAAGAGAAGAATGTGAAAAGACAAAACTGAGGGAGACCAACATTAAGGAGCGAACAGAGGAAGGGAAGTGTTCAGAGAGAGACATGGGAACTAGGAGAGAAATATGTCAGGAAAGTTAAGGAAATGAATATTTAAATAAAACGAGTAGCCTATACTCAGTAAAAAACAAAGCTTGAAAGTCATCAGTTGGTTTTAGCATTAAAAAAAATAGTTTATTTCATGGGATCTGGCATTACAGATGTAGAAGTAAGACTGCAGTGGTTTTAGGTGTGAATAATATAAATTAAGAGAATGAGAACTAGAGAGAGTGGAGCAGCCTGAGGAAGTAGGAACTCAGGGAGGAAATTTGGTGTTAAGGATGCACAGACCCGGGCGTGTGTATACGCTGATGGGAGGGAGCCTTTAGAGAGAAAGAGGTTTAAAAACACCAGGAGAGGAGGTAATGATCACATTTAATATCATAGAAAACTTTTTTTTTAAGTCACTTCTAATAGACTTATTCAACAAATTGTTTTGAGTGCCTCTTATTCTAACAATGGGCATGTAGCAAAGAACAAAGAGATAAACAATAATTTTCTAGTTAAACATCACAGCAACTTCTTCTCCTGGAAATGTTGTTCTTTTCTTCTCGTTCTCCTTCTCTGATGCCTTAAACTCCTTTTTCTCTTGTACCATCTACATCCAGTCAATTACTAGGAGCTGCCAATTCTGCCAGCTACACACGTCTTGAATCCTCCTCCTCCTCATTATTCCTTCTGTATCCACCTTGATTGAGAACCTCGTTGGCTTTAGTGTGCATTATTTAGTCAATTTCCTGACCAGCCAGCCTCTCGTCTGTTCTCCTCTTGCCTCTGCCCAATAAGATGCCAAGAGGTTTACGTTGGAAAGATCAAGTTGACATCTATTATATTACTATTTTTTAAATTTTTCTACCGATCCATCAGAGATTGTAAAGAGGCAGCAATCTTCCTTGGTGTTATATTTGATGTGCTAAGCATACCCTTCTTAGATAAGTGGCAAATTTGAGCAGTATCCAATTTTACAATAATGGATCATTGATCTAGCTAATTCCTTTAAAATAATGCATTATTAGGATGGTTTGGAGCCCTTTCTGTGCAGCAATTTTGGTTCCCTCTTGGAAGTCATTTCCCCACTTCTTTTCTAATAGCACCCATTTTCCACACAGCTATCTACTTCAGGGGAAGCCAACCACATTTCCAGGGCATGAATCTGTAATTGAACTGAGTGAACCCTGGAGGTACTTTTTGACTTGCAAATGGTTGGTGTAGACAAAGGCAAATGTCAAAATTCTGTCTGAGGCTTGAGTGGAAATCTGCTGGGAACTTCTGGAAATTGTTTTTCTTCCTGCTAGAACAAGACACACAAAACAGCGAAAACATGGCTCCTATTTTTCTATTGGACATCGGCATGAGGATGTGGTTCCTGGAGCTACTGCAGCCATCTGGTGAGCATAAGGGCTGGTTGGAGGAAAAGGCCCATTTACTGAAGGTGACAGTGTGGCAAAATGTAAAGAACCTGGGTCTGGATAACATTCAGTTGCACTACCTCTGAAAATCTTCTAATGAGAGAGAAAGAAATTCCCTCTTATTTAATACATTTGGATTGAGGATTTCTATTTCTTGAGGTCAAATTCATCCTAACTGATATCCTAAGACACTTTCCTGTGATAACATTTGTTTGGTGACTGAGGATCTTCTCATCACAGAAGTCTTGTCTCAAGAACTATTTTTCTGACTTAATTTGATTTTTTTTTAAAGAACAAAATCGTGTAAGAGCTAAAAGTAAATTTAGAAATCTTCTAATCCAACTTCTAACAACCTCAATTCTTTTTCTGGAGCTGGTGAGGCATAAGAAGCAACCAAATCAATACTAATAGTTCAACTTCTTTATTTTCACACATTAAGAAACTGAGGCCCAAAGAGTTTAATGACTTGCTAACGATCTCACCACAGTAGCAAACCTGGGATCAAAATCCAGGTTTCTTCTTCATTCTCTATTATTGTGCCCACTTGGTTTCATCCACATTTTTATATATTGAGTCATCCTGTGATTAACCTTGCTTTCAACCAGGAAGGGTTCACTTGTTTAGTCACCCAAGTTCTGCTCCACCTTATATGCCTGCAGATGGCCACTGTCAGTCTCTATGATACTAAGAATGCATGTGTGTAAATGTATTTGACCCCACACAAAGCCTTTTGGATTTTGGAAAGGTGACAGCTGAATCACTCTGAATGAACATCAAGTGTTGACACCTCAGAGTTCAAGAAGATTCAATTTACTTTCGATTAGATTAGACTGGTAAGTGAACTAGCAAATCTGGGCAATTATCCAAATAATTTAAGCCAAGAAAATGCACTTGGCTTTCATGTTTTTGATGTCTGAGACCTAGGGTTTTTATTTGTTTGTTTTTGTCTCCAACATCACGTGTTAGGGTAGTCCCGGATCCAGTGGTATACCTGAATCTTCCTGGAAGATCCCTTGTTGAGGACTTTGGAAAATGGAATAGAACAAAAGTAGTCTCGTGACATGAAGCCAGGTTGGGCTGAGTCTATAGCAAAGGAAGCAGGGTCCAACAGTGTGATCCCTGAGTTCCAGACAGGACTCTTGAGTTTGGGCTACTCAGTTTCAATCTGATTCTGCGCTAGTTCAAGTTTCATGGAGGTCCCAGCCAGCCCTTATAAGCAGCTGCTGCCCTCAGAAAGCAAAGAGGCCCTGCTTGTGACCTTCTCTGATCTTTCCCTCCAATGTGCTGACTAAATGCTCCATCTGAAAACCCATGTAACATTCCATCATTACCTCATTTGCCCAGGGCTCACTTTTTATGAGAAGGGAGTGGAGTGAAAAAAAGTTATGGGGACAATGTTGGTGTGAGTAATTGAATCGTACACATATTTAACATTGAGATCCTGGAGCAACCTAATTTAAGCCTTCATTTGTTCAAATGGATAAGATGTTCATTAAGTTTCAAGAGGTACTTTGAATTTCACTGGAGTTTCAATTTCCTTGTCCAGAGATGTCTATGTTAAATACCAGCTTGCCAACTGTTGTGACAGCTTGATGACCAAAACTAACATGTAGAGGACTGGAGGGGGAGTTGGGGGACAAAGTAGTGCTTCTGTCCCCTGAGATGTTGCCACCTTTGGAGTGTTTATAACCTAGAATAGCAATTTTCTTCCACAAAATAATCCTTCAATAGTTTGTAATTGAACTCATCACCATTTGACCCTAATAATTTGAGTTTATTTTGGTGTAAGGTAAAAAATGCCCTTTGATTTTATTCCTAAGTGTTCCTTTTATTTCTGAGTCACATGGCAAAGATATTTGTAGGACAGAAGTAGGCAAGAAGGTGTCTCATTTTAGTATTTCTTTCCTATTCCCTAAGATGAAAGTTGCTATCATTTTTGTTTGTAGCTATAAATGGCAATGAGTGGTGTGTCTTTAAGAATTAAATCTTAAGATTTTTTTCTTGCTTGCTTTCCTCTGCACAGTAACCCATTGCTGATCTCTACAAGTTAAGCTGATACTTGTTTAGGGAAACATAGAACAAAATTTTAGGGTTTTTTGCTTTGTTTTTAGTTTGGATGGGTTTTTCTTTTGCAGATTCTGGTACCAAGGGATGTGATAGTGGGGAATGTTAAGCTGTTATAGAGTCCATATCTTGTCCTGTTCTGGTCAAACACTATCTTTAAGGAAGAATGATGGGAAATGATAGTGAGTTGGGAGGAAAGAATGAGAACTATTTCGCTGTGATATTCATGACTGGGGTTTGAGGGGAGGGAGGGTTAAGATGCCTACAGAATACTGTTAAATATATGAACCCCTATCCCTGGGAAGTTACCAGGCATGTTCAGGCATTGTAGCACCCTAAATGAGCTGTGCCTGATCATTTCTTCTCCAGAAAGAAAAATCAAACCCTATCTTCTTATTCAGCTGAGCATCCTGTTGGGTGCAGTTCTCTTCCCTGTGCACACTGTTCTTAACTTAGCAGTCAGTAGTTCTTTTAGGGAACTAGATGCCATCTGATGCATTGCTACAAATGCACCCATGTGTTTATTGTTTCCTTCCTTCCATTTCATTCATTCATTCACTCATTCACTCATTCATTCATAATGAGTGTTTTCTATTTGCAAGGCATCAGGCAATGTGCCATCAGGGATAACTAAGAAACTAAAGAAGCCCATGGTCTGCCAAGGAAGATAACATTTGTGTTCATATAATTATAATGCAGTGTGGAAAGTGATTTGGGCCGTGGGAGAGGTGTGAGGGCCAGCAGAAATGGAGAGGATAGCGAGCCTCTTTCAGTGGAGGGAATCGGGGAAGACTTCATATCTTTGCTCAGAAGTCTAAAAGTCTTGCGATGAAGGAAAAGGAAAATTGATTTCAATGAAAAACATCAGGGGCTGAAATGTGAAATGGCCTGAGACAACTTGTCGTCCTCTTCCTACCTGAATTCATAAAGGAATTTTTGACTTTTTATTCTCCTATTCAGACCAAACCATTCTGATTGCAATTAATCTGTATAAATCTAGACTTGTTTTACTACCCTCTTCTCTACTACAGATATTTGCATGACATCTGTGAAAGCAGTTCCACAAATTCTAGTAGAGAAACACTTTATAAGAATTTTTGTATAACCACTGAAATTTCTCCTAACTAGAACAAGGAATCTTGGAGCCCCAGAGGTCTTCAGAGATCATTATCTAGGCTAACTGACTGTCCCCATGCTATAGATGAAGAAACTCAGGCCCAGAAAGGCAAAGTGACCTGGGTGTCTTGTAAATGACCAAGTTAGAAGCACAGCATAGATTAGAACCAAGTTCTACCCTTTCTTTCTACCCTTTCCACTTGGCCATATTTCCTCTCGTTTATAAGCTTATGTAGTTTGGATCCAGTCAGCTTGAGTAATGTATGAAGGAGAACCAGGAGGAAAGGTAGCAGCGGGAAGATCATTTTGAATTTCTATTACAGCAGAATGGGTAAACAGTCTTTGCGGAAGTGGCTTCTTTTCCTTCTTCCTTTTCTTATACCTATCCTTCCACATTGTTGCCGCAACTTGAGAAATGGAGGCTATTCTGATCATCTAAATGATACCCAATGAGACAAAAACTTGCTTCTCAGTATCCTCGGCTGTCCCCACACTTCTCATTTTCCTCAAGGTCTAAGTGTGGATTTTGTTCTAACTTCACTTATTGCATCTTTACTGCTCTTCCTTTCTTTATGTAGATCCAGGTTACTGACCTTTATCATTTTCCTTCTCTCTAAAGAACTTCGTTTAGCATTTCTTGCAAGGCAGGTCTACTGGCAACAAATCCCCTCAATTCTGCTTTGAGAAAGTTTTTATTTCTCCTTAACTTTTAAAGGATAATTTCACAGAGTACAGAATTCTAGGTTGGTTTTTTCTCTCTCTCTCAATACTTTAAATTTTTCACTCTACTCTCTTCTTGCTGGCATAGTTTCTGGGGAGATTTGGACATAATTCTCAGCTTTGTTCCTCTGTGGGTAAAATGGTTTTTTCCTCTGGTTTCTTTTAGGGATTTTTCTTTATCTTTGATTTTCTGTAACATGCAAATGGTATACCTCAGTGTCATTTTTTCTGCATTTATCCTGGTTGGTGTTCTCTGAGCTTTCTGGATCTGTGTTTTGGTGTCTGACATTGATTTGGGGAAATTTTCAGTCATTATTGTTTCAAATATTTCTTCTGTTCCTTTCTCTCTTTCTTCTCCTTATTTCCATTACGTGTATCTTACACCTTGTGCAATTATTCCATGATTCTTGGATATTATGTTCTGTTTTTTTTTCAGTCTTTGTTCCTTTTGCTTTTCAGTTTTTGAGGATTCTTTTTTTTTTTTTTTTTTGAGGATTCTTTTGATACATCCTCTAGCTCAGAGAGTCTTTCTTCAACTGTATTCAGTCTACCAAGAAGCCCATCAAAGGCATTCTTCGTTTCCATAACAGTGTCTTTGATCTCTAGCATTTCTTTTTGGTTCTTTCTTAGGGTTTCCATCTCTCTGCTTACAATGCCCACCTGTTCTTGCATGCTGTCTACTTTATCCATTAGAACTCTTACATATTAACTATAGTTGTTTTAAATTCCCAGTCTGATAATTCCAACATCCCTGCCATGTCTGGTTCTAATACTTGCTCTATCTCTTCAAATTGTGTTTTTTGCCTTTTGATATGCTTTGTCATTTTTTCTTGATATCCAGACATGATGTACTGGGTAAAAGAAACTGCTATAAGTAATGTGGTTGTAAGGTGTGGGGGATGGCGAAGCGTTCTATAGTCCTACAGTTGTCTCAGTCTTTTAGTGAGCCTCTGCCTCTAGACTGGGAACCTCACAATTGTTTCTCAATTTTTCCTCCTCCCTTAGGTGGGACAGGATGGCTAGAGAAGGCTGTAGTTGGATATTTCCCTTCCTCAGGTCAGTTAGGCTCTGATAATACCCTAGCAGGTTAGGCTCTAGTTAACTAGTTTTCATTGAGGCCAGGCCTTATTAAGAATAGAGTGCTGTGGCATATTTCAGAATGGTGCCTCCCACCTCCGCCCAAAGCTCAAGGTGAGTTTTTCCCTCAATATCTACTATGGGAACTTGGCTGAGCTCCTGGAGGTAAATCTCACAATGTTGTAGGGTCCCCACTATGATCGGGTCCCCCTGAAGTTTTTAAATCTCAGTGTTGTCCACACTGAGTCTCCAGTAATTCATCAATTACAGTTCAGGTTTTCCCACCCTGGCACTGATTCCCACGCTGGATTCACTTGTGAGGCTCTGCTCTGGGAAGCCACGACTCCCTCTATCTGCCTGTCTGTCTCTCTAATCATGGGAGCAGCAATCTGCCCTGGGTCCTCTCCTCTATATGAATCCAAGAAGAGTTGTTGGTTTTTTGGTCTGTTCAGCTTTTTACTTGTTAGAACAGTGGCGACTTTCAAGCTCCTTACATGCAAAACTGGAAACTGGTAGTCTTAAGTGTGGATTTTGAAAGTCTCTTCTTTATGGTTTATTTCACTAAGCTCAAAGTAGTTAGACCCAGAACAGGCATAATTAACCTCCTGCCTATGTGTAAATATGTGTGTATGTGTATGTATATGTGTTTATATATACATATAAAATGTGTATGTGTTTTTAGTTAGAAGTTCAGAGGGCATAGTTGCTTTATCTCACACCAATTTTATTGAGCAGCTGTTTTCTAAAATAATAGCGTTATTCAGAAATGTATTTACATTCACCAACACACTTTGAATTAAGGGTCGCACTGTAGCTTGGTGATGTGGCTGTAAAAAATCTGGGCAGAGCAAAGAATTGGAATGAAATAGACATAGAGCTTGGAATATATATTTTTGTGTAAGAAACAATTTTTGTTTCTGCTTATCTGAAAAGTCGCTGGTACTGCTTTGAGGACGCTTAAGGCCACTCTCATGACACTTAAAGAAGGCTTGACATGGGGAAAGTGTTCAGCATTTAGCTCAAGAAATTTAGTAAAATGTGGTAAATTCATTCTGGAACTCAAACCGCACCAAATGAGTATAATGAATGCATGGCACTGTTAGTAGGTACTACGGTAATTTTGCCAACTCAAAGAAATAGTCTTCCTCAAGGATGCAAACGTCTATATATAGTGGTGAGAAAATATCAAACCAAGCTCTGATTTTTGAAAAGCATAAGTAAGATGCAGTGATGCTAAGCACTTAGTAAGTACTGTTTTTGCTATTTATTGACTATAATCTACCCTTTATTAGACTATTTGGTTCTTTATTACTTATGGTCAACAATCTGGGCTTCAGCCCAAATTGTCCATGCCAATCAATCATGTCTGAAGATTCTCAGATCCTGACCCTTTTCTTTTGTCTATGGTCTGTGATGACTTCTTGAGGGTAACTTTTTATGTTTATTGAGTTTTTTACTCCTCCACATTACCAGCTTAGCTTGTATGCTGTTTCTAGCCTAAGCTATTAACCCCCATATTAATTTACTCTCCATTTTACTCTTCCAGAGACTTCTCTGCTGTGTCCCTTACTTAGAACACCACCACATCTCATTGACCAAACCCTGTCTCTTCATTCATTTGCAAGTTTCTTTAGAGCCTACTTCCTCCACAAAACTCATTTTTTTCCTTCATACATCTCTTCCTCTATTTGCTCTTGAGCACATGATATCTGCCCACAGTATAAACTGAAAACTCCATTTAGTAAATTATCTTCATAGTTGATGGTCATTATAGCTGTTTCCTCTATATTTTTACGGATTTTCCTGTGGTAAATGGGTGGGGACAAGATTTAATATTTCAAAGATTTCATTTGCATGGAGAAGTGGAGGGGAGTGAATTATTTGCATAGCAATTGTCCTGCATCACAGCAAACAGTTATCAAGAATCGTGATACACAGGAAGGACTTCTGTCTAGTACAAAATGCCTTAAGTAATAAGCGCTGAGTTAAACCCCATTCTTAGAAGGGTACATATGATTATAAGGCCAAAATTCATTCTCATAATAATTAATGACTCTATTTGTAGCCCAACCAATCAAATGAGCCAAATATAATCCATAATTTAGTGCATTCTGGATTATAAAATTTTCTCAGTACGATTTATAAATAAGTTGACAAGTGTGGCAACACCTATAAGATGTTAAAACATTTTCCATGCTGCAACCATTTTTAACAATCTTGGAATGGGAAAGCGTTTTTTAAGACACAACCCATAATTTAAAATATTGATAAATTTTACTAATACGAAGTTTAAGTGGTAATGAATTTTCCCGATGGGGTATTCATTGGAGGCAAAATCCTGCTGAAGTTAACGAAAATCAAAATTCTCATTAGGCCATTGCCCTTTTATACTCAGGCTTATGTCACCATTCTCAAAAATGCTTACAGTAAAAATTATACACTCCTATTCGAGGGAATGTTGAACACATGGGCTTTCCTTATTCTTGAACAGTATTGAGCTGACACTTATAATCATCATATAATCGTATAATCATCAGGCAGGAAAGAGGCAAAGATATAAGGCAGCCTCACTGTCCAAGTGTCCCTGGGTCATATCTATGACTCCAGATTTCCAGATGTCCAGAAACCCCATGTACCCAGAGTGTTCTATTTCTAATTTGGTTCTCTGTAAGATTTTATAAGCTTTATCACCTCAAATGCAGACTTCATTTCCATTATTGCTTTTTGGTTTCCTTCAGTCTTTGCTATTTTTTATTCTTTGTCTCAATCTTTCTCTCTCCTTTTTTTTCCTTCCTTTTTTCTCTCCTCTTTTCTTCCTTCTTTCTTCTTTTTCTTCCTTGGTTACAGAAGGTTGCGTCAATCATATATCTCAGATGATTATTCATCACCTCCTTTGGTCCATGAAAATCCTCCTATATTTATTCTCAACTTTTGTTTTTACCTCTACCCTATAGGCAATACCTTTCAGTGTTTTATGCATATCCTTTATTTGTATAAAGTATTGCAAAATATATACTATGCCTGTGTGCGTGTGTGAGGGTTTATAGTCCTCAGTCTGCTTTACTTATTTTCATGCAGTTTTGAGTGTTTCTGATCCATCCATTTTACTATATGTCCATCTAGTTTGTTACTTCTAATTCCTGTTAGTACTTCCATAGAATACCTCTATATAGTTTATATATCCATTCCCCTGTGACAAATACCCAAATTTCCTCCAACTCCCCAATTCCACAAATAATGCTACAACAAACATCTTTATACAATTGGTGTGCATCACAGCCAGTGGTTACTAGGAATCACAATAAATGTCAAAGGACATTTGTCTTCATACAAAATGTGTTAAGTAACAAGGCTTGGGTCAAACCCCATTCTCAGAAGGGAACAATGTTTCCAAAGTCAAAAATTCATTCTGTAAAGTCTGTGTTCTCTGTAGTGTATGGCCATTGAAATCTCCACTTGGTTAGCTCAGTGGTCAGTTAATGCTTAAATAGAAATTTCTTAGAAGCCTTGAGCCAATAAGTCTTTTAGCCTTTGTTGAAGAGTTCTGTGTGCTTGTGTGTGTGTGTTTTTGTGTGTCTGTTGGGGCATGAATTTAACACTAAGGCAGCTGGCAAGTCTACCTCAGCTTTTACTTTCTGTTTGTGCAGGGTCTTAAAGACAGCCAGAAGAGAGAGCTCAGGGCCCTCTCAGGTCTTATACGTAGACCTGAACATTTGCGTGGCCTTCTAGATCTCTGGGAATACGGCAGAGCTTTCAAAGCCATCTGCAGACATCTTATTCTCTAGATCATTCTTTTAGATTTTTGGTCAGACTCTTGTTTGTATCACAGCCTTAGGCAGCTGCATTATTAAACAATTGCTGCTTATTGTTTTTGACAAACACCCTGAAAATGGTGCTTTTTCTCAGGGGAAGCTTCAAGTCTGGACAAATAAAGACATTGTTCTGCAAAGGTTTGTTTTTCCCCCTAGGGACCCATAAAACAGACCAAATAGTGGCAATGCTTTGGTGATGAGACATGTTGAGAGTGTCAAACTCACTTTACTCCTCTATAGTAACAGGCAGACTGCTTTTTCTCACAGCTACTGAACCAAGGTGCTGGTTTTTAAGGTTACATCGTACCCAGGAGAGAGGGATAGGAGAAGGCCATGTTAAAATGACACAAACTCTGCCATTCTTACTGAGGTTTTGCAGTTTTTCTTGAACAAATTGCTTCTCAGATTTTTGCAAGCATTTGGTTAATTTCCAGAGTTCCCAAAAAGTTGATTTTGACAAATTTTTATGTATTTTCATTGATTTTTATGGAAAAGCAGATTTATAAAGGTCCTCAATCTGTCATTCCAGAAATCCCAGCTCTTGCATTTTTTAAACCTTAACTATAAATCTCTCCCTAAGATTTCTGTGGCTTCATTGAGTCCATATTTCTTATATACCAGGGATTATGGATTTAAATTTCTACAAGGATCAGGTTGGTGACACAGATGAGAGAATGAGCTTGCAGTAAGGATCTAGGGAACGGTGGTAGAATCCGTGAGCCCATCTTGGGGAGTGGCTGCTTCTCAGGTCCAGCCCATTGGTCTATACTTGGAAACAGGGACCAAATATTGCCAGATCTGCAAATTTGTCAAAAGCAGCAAGAAATCCAGATTTTTAAAAAAGGAAATGCCTTTAACTTACCTACATTATATACATTATTTGGTGAAGACAAGTAGCACACGCTGTGGTCTAGATTCTATCAGCAGATCCCCAACTTATGTCCCTTATTAAAGGTTAGTGATGATATGAACTAAGTATTGTCTTTATATTTATTTATTTATTTTTACAGAAAATAATATTAAGCCACATGTCTTTTCATGGTAATTGTCCCCTTTTGTTATGTGGAGGAACTTTTATATAAGCCTCATATTAAAAGTTCTGTTTCTAACTCATTTTGCATAAAGAGAGGTCTATCCTACTGGAGTTTTCTAACAGGAAGTGTGGATTGCTTCTAGATAACTTCCTCTCCACAACCCCTACCTCCAGGTCTCTCAATATGGTCTGCATATGCATAGCTGGGCAAGATTTTGTGTGTCTTCATCAACAAAGTAGTTAGTTGCATGATATAAGTCTGGAATGGGTCAGCAAATGAAAGATGATGATCTGATTCTGACGGATCTTACGTGTGAGCTTTTGGTAGTTCTCTGCCATTACCAGCTAAAGTTCTCCCTGTTGAAATATTCGGTGTTCAACTGCAGGCATAACCAAGGACCTTAACTCCTGTAAAGAAAAGTAGGATTGGCAGTGAGGATCAGCTCTCTTTGACTTCAAACAGGGCCTCATTTAAACTATCTCAAACCTGACAGAGATGCTTTCTGGGCTCCACTCACTCACTCTAGGGAATGATAAACACTGCACTTTGCTTACCTAACTCTAAAATTTAGCAGTTTGCCCTGAAACCTTGTGAGTATTTTGTAAAGACAGGGAGATGATTTTCATTCTAGGAAAACTAACATGAGATTACCTTCCATCCTCCCTTGCTCAGGCTAGGGAATCGCTGTGAGTTAATCTTTATTAATTGTAGTGCTCCTTCCTGTGGTTAGTGTCATTGCTTTAATGCTCCAACAGGGCATTATAAAACAAGAATTACTCTCAGTTCTCTTCCCCATCAGAGATTTATGCTTTTCTCTCTAGATTGCATAGCTTTAATACTAAAGTAATATTTCTTTATGGCTCTCCCATTAACAAACCCTAAGAAAGTATCTTGCCATAAAGTCAACTATAGCTAGGCAGTGTGGAGTGATATGTACCCCTTCTGAAAGAATAGACAGAAATTTCCTTTCCAACTTAGTTCTCCTCTCCTAGTCTTCACTGGCAAAGATCAATTTACTGCTGATCTTTGGCAAAGATAGGTTGGATGTTAAAACCTGTCAATTTTGAAATGAGTAGAAAAATAGAAAATGAAATGGTTGAGGGATAAAAGAGTTTGAAGAGCAAAAATCTAATCAAATTCATTTGTGAACAGGAAAATTATAGGTTGGATAAAATATCTGCTTTTCTGAATGTGAGAGGAGCCAGAAAATATTTCTTACTTCTAGAATTGTAAATTAGATATCTACAGCATTACTTGAAGAGACTGACTGCCAAAGAAATATCCTATTCTCCCCAATAAGCACCTTTTTCTATGAGAAATAAAACTCAAGTGTCAAGAGAATAAGAAGACAAGCTATAGACTAGGAGAAAGTATTTGCAAAAGAAATATCTGATAAAAGACTGCTATCCAAAATATACAAAGAATTCTTAAAACTCAACAATCAAAAAATGAACCAAATTGAAAAATGGGCAAAAGTCCTGAATAGCCACTTCACCAAAGAAGATACGCAGATGGCAAATAAGCTTGTGAAAACACGCTCGACATCCTATGTAATTAGAGAATTGCAAACTAAAACAGCGAGATAGTCCTACATACCTATTTAGAATGGCCAAAATTCAAAACACTGACCACATCGAATGCTAGTAAGGGTGTAGAACAACAGGAACTCTCATGGATTGTTGGTGGGAATGCAAAATGCTACAGCCACGTTAGAACACAGTTTGCCTGTTTCTTAAAAAATTAAACATACTCTTACCATATGATCCAGCAGTCACATTCCTTGATGTTTACCCAACAGAGTTGAAAACTTATGTCCACACAAAAACCTGCAACTGATGTTTATAGCAGCTTTATTCATAATTGCCTAGACTTGGAAGCAACTTAGATGTTCTTCCATAAGTGAAGGGATAAATAAACTGTGGTACATCTATACCATGGAATATTATTCAGTGCTAAAAAGAAATGAGCTGTCAAAATATGAAAAGACATAGAGGAACCTTAAATACATATTACTAAGTGAAAAAGGCCAATCTGAAAAGGCTACATATTGTATGGTTCCAACTATATGACATTCTGGGAAAGGCAAAACTATGGAGACAGTAAAAAGATCAGTGGTTGCCAGGGGGCAAGGAGAGGGGAGAGATGACTAGGTTGAGCACAGAGGATTTTTAGGGCAGTGAAACTATTCTGTATGATATCCTTGTGGATACATGTCATTATACATTTGTCCAAACCCATAGAATAGACGATACCAAGAGCGAACCCTACTGTAAACTATGGATTGTGGGTGATAATGATGTGTCAGTGTAGATTCATTAATTATAACAAATGTACCACTCTGATGTGATCTGTCAATAATGGAGGAGGCTGTGCATACGGGAGGTCAGGAGTATATGGGAAATCTCTGTACTTCCCACTCAATTTTTCTATGAACCTAAAACTGCTCTAAAAATTAAAGTCTATTTAAAAAAAAAAACACCTTAATGTGTAACACGGGGCCATATTGTTATGTTAGTTTAAAAAAAATGGGGAAAACAGTTATTGGGGTTGCAACAATGATCCAAAAGCTTGCTTGTATCTTTATCCTAAATAGGGTTTGTGTTAAGACTCAGTGCAAACTAAAAGAGAAATATAATTGAGCAAGTGGGCAGGAAATAGGATAAGCACCTTCTGAATGAGAAATACTAAGTTCTTCTCCCATCTGGTTTTTGAAAAGGTTCTTCTCTCCTTTCCATCTTTAAATGTGAGTACATTCACTGTTCTCTTTTATTTCTTCACATTTTCCACCCATTTAGTTTTTATAAAGGTAGTGGTGCCAAGAACAAAAGCATTAATCTATTGGCATCCTGATGTGGGATGATTAGTTAAAGCTTTTAAGATGAGGATCAGTTTCTCACTACCCCACACTCAGGGATGGGCTCTTCATTTCACTGCTGTTTCCAAGGCTTGAATCTGCTCATTTAGAAAGAAAAAACTGTATTTAGCTTCTGATTATAATTTGCTGCTATTACACTGGGTTAATAAGAATTCTAGATGAGGGCATACAAACATCTTCTGTGAATCCCTCTTTTCCTCCTTTAGTTGATCAGAAGCTTGCTAGGAAATCTTTTTTGTTTTTTGTTTGTTTTTTTAAAGACTGGCACCTGAACTAACAACTGTAGCCAATCTTTTTTTTTTTTCTGCTTTATCTCCCCAAATCCACCTGGTACATAGTTGTATATCTTAGCTGCAGTTCCTTCTAGTTGTGGCATGTGGGAAACCACCTCAACGTGGTCTGACAAGCGGTGCCATGTCCGCACCCAGGATCTGAACCTGCGAAACCCTGGGCCGCCGTAGTGGAGTGTGCGAGCTTAACCACTCAGCCATGGGGCCGGCCCCTTGTTTTTTTTAATAACTCAGATGGAGCAGCATTGTATGAAGTTCTTAAGACCCCCTAAACTGATGATATCTGAAGTTAGAATTATCCCAGAGTGGTCTCTTCTAACCCAAGATGAAACGCATTTGCTGCTCAGGTTTGCTGTACCTGCCCCTCTGGGTACACTTGAGGCCTGGAGTGTAAGAGGCATATTCCTGGTACATTCAGAGTTAGCCAGACTGTCACAAAAGATCGGATCCATTCCATCACTGAGATACCCAGGAAAGGATTTAGATTCCTTGATGTATTTTCTTCTCTAGCATAAAGGGGATAAAACAGGCTTGAGGAAGTTCTAGCCACTATGAGCTTCACAGATTATAACCAGACTGGGAAGGAAGCACCCTTTTCTTGATGACTCTAAACTAGATCATTCTTGGATGATTCAAAATAGCATATTTAAAGACAACTTTATAAAACATAAACTCTGGATAGGGATTTGCTTTATATTTTTGTAAGTTGTTTTGTTCAGTCATACTCAAAGTCTTGGTTGTGTTTGTCTCTCCAGTGGGGCCATTTCTCTCCACTTCCCAGTGAAGATTTAACAGCACAAGTGCACAGTGGTCACCATTCAGATACTGAGATTCTCAAAAGAGTTTTGTAGACTAATTTCTGGAATAGTACAAGAGTTTACAATCAGTAAACTTATGGCCAGAATCTGCTTATCAAAATAACTCTACAGAAAATCTTGGGGCTGTGGCTTCCTTAATGTGTTGAGTGTCTTTGTACATTTATGACTTGGTATATACAATTGCTAATTATTACCCATGGAGTGGATGAGAGCTTAGAAAAATATATGGAAGTGTTTACCTAGCTCACAAAAGGAAAAGGTGGCTAAATACTTACTGGTTTTGAAGTACATTAGGCCTCACATTTTCAGGGCAACTCAATCCTGCATCACTATTTAAACTCTTGTTAAAATAAAAATTGTTAGTGTTTTAATAAAATATAAAAAACATTAAAATGATATGATCCAGTGACCAGATGGGGGGAGGTGGTGTTTGAGTGGTTTTATGGGGCGGGAGACACATTCCTATTAGTGCCTCACTCTGTGAATAAACTATGCTTTTTTTTTTCAGTATTTCATTTTCAGCATCTGAAAAACTGATACAAATAATCTTATCTTTTACCTACTTCACCAAACCATCCTTTTTGAACCCAGCACTTTGAGTACCTTGAAGAAAAGTGATATAGAAACATAACCCTTTCTCCTTCCCCAACTCTCAATATCTTTTTCTTGGTTCCTGGTAAGATTCTTGCCCACAATGACCAAAATCTGGGGCAACATCCACACACATTCTGTTCAATGTGTCTGTCAGTGATCACTTTATGTATGGTTGAGCCCACCAAGGCAATTGCTCCCCTTTCTTCTTCTTGATGGTATATGTACTGCTGAATAAAAGAAAGAAATGAATTATATATTAGGATTGGAACCATATTTTCAAAAATGTTCTTAAGTGGAAAAGCATAAGAAAAATGTGAAAAGAATTTTTTTAGTTTCTGATCTGTATGGAAAGAGGCTTGATGCTCTAAAAATGTTTGATTTTGATAGTGCTAAGGAAAAATTATATTGTACATTTCTTTTTAAGTAATGCTCTTCTTCTCTCCCTCTTGCTTTCACAGAATATTTCTGTAAACACAATAGATTTCCTCATTCTCAGCCAAGTTTTAAGAATAGAGGTCATTTGCATAATACTGAGGCATATTTGCAATTTCTTCTCTATGGAGGCACAAAGATTCCCATTCTGTGAACTTCTGGCTTCTCTTTCTCTCCTGCCAGATGTCCAGTCATTCCCAAAGAGGATCATCTGAATACTCGAGATCTGGGGGATCTTCATGGAGAAGCTTTCAAAAAGTTGAGACTTGATATAGAAGAGAAGGGAGTGGAAGAGAGCGGCTGGGGCTCTTCTTTTATTCTGGAGAAAATAACTTTCTAGTGATAGGATGGTAACTCCCAGTCATATTTACCTAACCTTCATGTAAGACCCTCTTCAAGAACCCTTCACTGCTCTAGCGTTCCAAATCCATATCCTCCTTCCAGATACTTCCTCAAGCGGCTCTGTGTACATATACTTTTACCATTTCCTGCCTTTCTGAGTGTGGCTATATGGAGTTGTATCTTCTCAAGCTTTGGTTCTTTTTCACCATATTCATTTATCATATTCCATCATACACAATAAAAAGCCACAAATTGAACTGGCTTCTGGCATTGCTAAAAACTGATCCAGTTTGGCCTTGAGTTTCTCTCTTAAAATGCTGATTTGTTAGAAGAACATCAATTAAGTTCCTGTTAGAGCCATTAAAGCTAGTGCTGTTTTAATTAGGTTTAGTCAACAGGTTGATTAGAAAGTCAGCAAGAGCAGTTTTTGTGAAGTGAACTCAGGGGCAGCACATTTGGCTATCTTTCCAAATTGTGTTATGAATTTAATGAGTATAAACCTACATTTGTTCAAAAGTTTTGTCAGCCCTCATTGTAAACCTGTGAATTGCGGCATTTAATAAAAACATGTAAACGAAAAGTACATACTAAATATTAAATAGGCATGCATATATGATTACCAGAAAATAAACTTTCCTAATTACATAAAAATTATTTTCTAATAGCAAGTAAAAGAGGTAATATGGCAAACTCCAAAAATAACTATGCTATTTCTTGCTATTGGAAAGAAAATTATTTTTAATGTAAGAGTTTTTAATTAAAAAGAAATATATGGTTATTATGACAAGCAAAATAACATAAAAATGTATAAAGAATTAGATAATCTTCTCCCCTTTGGCCTAAGATAACCTAGCGTATACCTTTACCATTACTCTTACACATTCAAATAGTAAATCCAAATAGAGTGTTGTTTATGAAAAGGAGATGCTACTGCACATGCTTTTCTCCTGCTTGCGTTTTTCATTTACCCGTGTATGGTAGAGCCCTCGGGACAGTGGAGAGAGATCTCATTTGCTCTTTTCCTTGCTTGCCTTATAGTCTACAGAATGGATAGGTCATAATTTGTGCAACCATTTTCTTAGTATTGGATATTCAGATTGTTTGCCACTATGAAAATGATTCAGTAAATATCCTTTGTCTTAATATATTGGCACTTTTCTTTTTCCTCTAAGAATCTCTAAGCTGGAATGTCTGGGCCAAAAATTTTTAAAATATTCTGCTGATGTAATTTCTGGAAAGGTTATAATAGCAGGCAGTTTTCAAACTAATTTCTTTCTTAAATTCCTCAGATAAGACTAGATTACTTGAAGAGTACAAAATGATCACCATTTTAAAAAATTGTTTTTCAAAACAACACAAAATATAAACCAACCTCCATGATATTATCCTCTACAAACCTGTATTTGTTTTTATAGGGACAGAGTTATCTAGAAATGTAGAAAATAGATTTAAGTTCTGTAATCATGATTTAGGATACATAATTTTACCTCAAAACATGCAAAAACGAAGGTTCAGTGTTCATAAAATTCAGCAAAGTAAATAGAAAATATTAAATGGTGTACCTGATTCCAAAACGCTATTATGTATCACATCCATATTTGTTATTAGCAAGTAGATGGTGTCATGTTAAGTAATTCATTGGGCTACCTCTGATGGTTAAATTCTCTCTAGAAGTGAAGTCCATCACCTCGCTGTGGTGGGTCTATTCCATGACATCAAGAGGGAGAAGGCATTGGTGGGTTGCATAATAAGCAAGCTAATTATGTTAAACTGGTGTTTCTGAAAGTGTGACACATTCACTTCTGGTAGTATGCAAAATCAATTTAGTTATAAGAACAGATTCTTAATTTTAATTGTACTAGAATTTTTGTTATTGTAATATGAACTAGAAGAAACATAACTAGAATATCAAACCTTTGATTTCATAAACATTTATGTTTATATATGCACAAGCACATAGTCTCATGTATATGTATATACATACTCATAGTATACATTTTGCTTAATACAATATTAAAGTGGGATTTAAATTCAAACAGTGAACTTATTTAGAGAAAAATATTAAGTGCAGATGATATGCATATATTCATTTCTTTTCATTTAACAAATATCTATTGAGCACTTAGCATGAGCCGGATGTTGTTCCAAGAGCTGGGATAAAATGGTAACTTCAATCTAGAAAAAATTGTGAAGCTGGTATAAAAATGCCTGAAGTTAGGGAAAAACTATGAAAATATTCATAGCCCTGATTTCACTTTCAACTGGAATGAGTAAATCTAATTTGTAGAAACATTTTTCTACTTACCCACTCTACATGGGTAGCAATCTCTCTGTTTTAAGTTTCGCTGACTAGAATACAATAACTGATTAATAGTCAACAAATTGTACATTGTGCAAACACAATAGAAGTTTATTTCTCGCTGTTATAACAGGAACGAGCAGGTGGACAGGTCGGCAGGCCACCCTTTTCCACACAATCTTCCAGAGTGGTAGCAGCTCTGCTTTTCTCCACACACAGCTTCCAGCCCGCCCTGGGAGTCGGCTTCATTCTTGGCAGCTGGGAGAGGAAAAGAGCATGGCACTGAGCATGGCAGGATTTCGTTATCCGAGCCCGAATCTCACACACAGCTCTTCCACTCATATTCTTTTGATTCAAACTCACTCAGAAGGCCACAGCTGCCTTCAAGGAAGATGATAACAAGTAGGCTAGCTATGGCTGTGAGAAAAAAGGGCACAGCCAGCAATTTCTGCCACTAATGGGTACTTAATGTTAAGGCAGTTCTCATAGTCTGTATCTCACCCTCCAAGCCTGGAATAATTATAAAGGAACACTTTGGATTATGCATATGAGAAATAATATATACACATATATTATTGCCCTATGGTCTAGGATGCTATGGAAATGTTTTTTATGATAAACATAAAATCTGTATTCCAAGCTGTCTTAGAACCAGTAGCCTTTCTTTCCACAACCAGATACCTCAAATGACTAAACTCCGCCTCTGCCTCTATCTGCTCATCCTCTAAACTCTCCTTTAACCTGTACAAACTGTTTTCTACCTCTACCACTTGGCTGTAGCTCAACTCTCAAATTCCATGAGGATTTTCTCATCATCAATCTCAGAAGATTTTTCTCATCACTCATCATTTTTTTGATTTTTACATTATTGACCACACGTCCTCAAAATTGTTTTGTAGGAAATGTTATTTACGCTTCCGTAATACCAATAGCATCAAACATAATATGAAGCACTTACTACATGCCAAGAACTATTGTTTTTTTTTTTTTTTGAGGAAGATTAGCCCTGAGCTAACTACTGCCAGTCCTCTTCTTTTTTTTGCTGAGGAAGCCTGGCCCTGAGCTCACATCCGTACCCATCTTCCTCTACTTTATATGTGGGATGCCTACCACAGCATGGCATTCCAAGCGGTGCCACGTCTGCCCCTGGGATCCGAACCGGCGAACCCCGGGCCACTGAGAAGTGGAACATGAGAACTTAACCGCTGCGCCACCGGGCCGGCCCCAAGAACTATTCTATATAGTATACAAATATTAACTTAGTCTTCATAACAACCTTCTGCGGTAAATCTATTTTTAACCCTATTTATAAATGAAGACACCGAGGCATAGAGAAGTTAAGTGACTTGTTCAAGGTCACACAGCTAGTGAGTGATGGGCCTGAGATTTGAACGTAAGCAGCCAGTCTTTAGATTCTATGCTTTCATCCTCTGTTATGCTGATTCTTTACTTATTTCTGTTTTGAGACAAATTTTGTTAAATCATGGAAACTTAATCCCAGATAATTTATGGTAAACTCATTTCATTAAGATTTTTTTCAGTCAAATTAGAGCTCTTCCCCATCTTCTCCTTCTCCTCTAGATTTCAGGTAAGTTCCATCGAGTCTTTCATAAAATCAGGGCATGAAAGGAGTGGTGAGCATTTGGTTCTTTTTTTTTTTGAGGAAGATCAGCCCTGAGCTAACTACTACCAGTCCTCCTCTTTTTGCTGAGGAAGCATGGCCCTGAGCTAACATCTGTGCCCATCTTCCTCTACTTTATATGTGGGAAGCCTACCACAGCATGGCATGCCAAGTGGTGCCATGTCTGGACCCGGGATCTGAACCAGCGAACCTCGGGCCGCCTAGAAGCGGAACATGTGAACTTAACCGCTGCACCACCAGGCCAGCCCCAGCATTTGGCTCTTATTATTCACCAGTTCATGCAGGCATTGGACATTATTCCAAAAAAAGTAATTTTGGAGGCTTACCCCGTGACTGAGTGGTTGAGTTCACACGCTCTGCTTCAGGGGCCCAGGGTTTGCCAGTTTGGATCCTGGGCATGGCCCTACACACTGCTCATCAAGCCATGTTGTGGTGGCATCCCACATAGAGGAACTAGAATGACGTTCAACTAGAAAAGAAAAAAAAAAGGAAGATTGGCAACAGATGTTAGCTCAGGGCCAATCTTCCTCACCAAATAAACATTAAAAAAGTAATTTTACATCAAAACAATTTAGATTATGAGTAAAGTGGAAATATTCTCTCTCTATATGGTCATATATTAGTAAAAATAAGTTTTGGGTAGAATTGTAGCTAGTCACCCAATATCTCTGTAAGCAGAATGTAAATCACTCTATTAGAGATATTTCTCTCTGTTTGCCAGAATTCATTTCCAGAGAGTTTCCAAAGTGCCAGACTCCATAAGTGCATATATGGTTTTTCAAAGAGGTAAACTGTCAAAAGTTGAGGAAGTTATTAATAACTCTTCTTTAAAAACCATCACTGCCAAAGTGGTTCCAGACTGAGAGAGCCGTGGCCACATTAGCCCTTAGAAAGAGGCCATCAGAGTTAAATGGGCCCCTGGCACTCAATCCCGTGTCCATTTGTGACTGACCTTACTCTGATAGTGGGCATTATATTTAATGGCTAAATAAAAGAATGTTTTTCCTTCCAATCTGACTGGAAAAGAGAAAAGCATGGAGTTAATACCATGTTATGGCAAAGGGGGCTATGAATCAGGGAAACTGACACAATGAACTTTTAAACTCTGATTTTCAAGATTTTAATACTGTTTGGTGAATGTGATTCCCCAGACTGGAAATTTGGAAATAATTCGCTCACTCCAGCTAGTATGTTATTTTTTAAAACTGGAAAAAGTATTGGAATTGTGTTTTCTCCGCATGGTTCCCCTGAAATTGGTAAGATTCTCTCACTAATCCGTGACGGCAGTGATGTATCTTGTCATTGCTGTTGCACCCTTTGAGCTCCTTTGAGAGTAAAGGCATCATTCTTGTAAGATCTTGCATGCTTAGTAGTATTTCAACAGCAGGATCATGACAGAGTTGAGAGAAAACCAGCCTGAATCTTATGGACCAATCACGAAAGAATTCTTACTGAGTACTTACCACATGCCGTGCCATATGCTAGACGGTAGGAGCATAATGGTGAGCAAATATCCCTGCCACCGTGAATCTTAAAAACTAGAAAGGTAACAGATATTAATGAAATAATCACACAAATCTAAAATTATAGTGTGTGATGAGAGAAATAAAGGAAAAACATATACAAATACACACATATGCATGCAGACAGACAGACATACAAACAAAAGAGTTGTACAATGTGGTGGAAATGACAAACTACTAGTTAAGCCTGAATTCAAATTCTAACTCCGTTTCTTCTTGGCTATTTCATCTTGGACACATCAATTAACCTGTGTTATTTTCTGTTTCAGTAAGAATTGTGAAAATTAAAATCCAATGGTACATAAAGTGCCTGGTACTATGTATGGCATAGATAAACACTTAATATATTGACATTTTTGATAATAATACTGTGAAATTACTGAAAGATACTAATGATATTAACTATTTACAAAGTTGTGATTCACTTCACGTAATAGATAAAGGCCTGAAAATTGGGGTATAGCAAGTTCTTCCTCTGTGCACGTGTGTGTGCTTGTGACTTTGATATATTTTCTTATCACTTACACTGTAATTATTTTTTTGGCTGAGAAAGAGTCTCCCTGAGCTAACATCTGTTGCCAATATTCCTCTTTTTTTGGCTTGAGGAAGATTCTCCCTGAGCTAACATCTGTGCCAGGCTTCCTCTATTTTGCGTGTGGGTCACCACCACAGCATGGCTGATGAGTGGTGTTGATCTGTGCCCAGGATCTGAACCCACAAACCCAGGCTTCTGAAGCAGAGCACACCAAACCCAATCACTACACCATGGGGTCAGCCCCATTTACACTGTAATTTTAGGTAATATTTATCTTTTTTACTAATTGATTAATGCATAGATTTTTATCTTACCTCACTATAATTTTTGACCTCCCCTTCTCTGTCTAGTGCCTGATTATCTACTACTTCTGTTCAGGAAAGTCAGGAAGTTTTCTTTTAGAGTAGAGAATCTCAATGTAATACAAACCATCACTTTGTATCCATAGATTTACTTAAAGTGAGGAGCAGCATCGTATGTCGCAAAGTAATTTTTACTTTCCTCTGGGTTTTCCTTAAAGCTGTGGCATCGAACATAAATATATTTAGTGTATTTCTTGAGGTTTTTCTTAGCATGGTATCACAGATGTGAGGAACATCGAGGCTTGCCTTTTTCTTTTAAGATGTGATTTTTCTCAAAGATTATGCAAGTTATTATGAAAATCTGGAGTAGGGAGGTGGGAGTATACATTGGAAAGAATTCAGTATATTTTTCTATGGGAAAAGGTCAATAATCAAACTGTCTGCTCCCCATATGAAGTATCAAGAAGACAAGTTTCTAGAGATTTGAAAAAACTAAAATACATTAAAAAGTTGGGAAGTACATAGACAGGTTGGAAAACAGTTTTATCTAAAATATTCTTTATTTTTTGTTCTACATTGCCTATAACAAGTGATTAAACTGGCTTCTTAGGCAATACAGTTTTTTGCTTAATACATTTTTATGTTTGTTATTTTTATTAGCACAGTAATCACTTCTTTTATTAATGACAAAGAATCCTCTATATTTATTATTGTTAGAAAATCTTTTAATATGCATATCTATTATCTATTGTTTGGT